>NW_006203760.1:34383-46761 GCF_000334495.1 Tupaia belangeri chinensis
GATGAGTTAAGATGTATGAGTGTGAGGGCTGCTACAGCCAATGAAACAGTCTGTGGAGAAAGGGAGAGGAAAAAATTTATAAAAAGAATGGGGACAGTAAAGAAGAAAAAAAAATGGGGAAAATTTCTACCTGCCTTGGGTCTGGGTGATCCTGGACTGAGGGGTCTGGATGGGAGGTGGGGGGGGCAGTTTTGCCCCTGTCTCTGTCCCTTGCTGACCAGATGCCTTTAGATGTACCAGGCTTCTTTCTGCTACCACCAAAGAACTAGTCTGTGGAGAGGGGGAGATGAAGAAATTTACAAAAGAATGGAGGACAGTAAAGAAGAAAAATAAAATGGGAAAAACTTCTACCTGCCTACTGGTCTGGGTGGACCTGGCCTTGGGTGGTCTGGATGAGATGAGATGGGGCAGTTTTGCCCCTGCCTCTGTGTCCTGCTGGCCAGATGCCATCAGATGTACCAGACTGATGGCTGCTATTGGTCTGGGTAGATCCTGGATTGGGGTGCTGGAAGGGAGTCAGTGGGTCAGTTTTGCTCTTGCCTCTGTCAATTCCTGGCCAGATGTCACCAGATGTACCAGGCTGCTGGCTGCTACAGCAGAAGGGGAAGTCTGTGGAGAGAGGGGAGAGCAAGAAATTTACAAAAGAATGGGGGACAGTAAAAAAAAAAATGTGAAAAAATTTCTAACTGCCTACTGATCTGGGTGGATCCTGGCCTTGGGTGGTCTAGATAGGAGGCTGTGGGGGCAGTTTTTCCCCTGCCTCTGTCTCTTGCTGGTCAGATTACTTCAGATGTACCAGACTGCTGGCTGCTACAACCAAAGGGGCAGTCTGTGGAGAGAGGGAGAGGAAGAAATTTACAAAAGTATGCGGGACAGTAAAGGAGAAAAATAAATGGGAAAACTTTCTTCCTGCCTACTGTTCTGGTTGAATCCTGGACTGGAGGGGTCTGAATGGGAGGAGGTGGGGACATTTTTGCTCCTGCCTCTATGCCATGCTTTCCAGATGCCTTCAGATGTACCAGGCTGCTGGCTGCTATGTGTCTGGATGGATCCCGGGCTGGGGAGTTTGATGGGAGGTGGTGGACCCAGTTTTGCCCCTGCCGTTGTCGCTTGCTGGCCAGATGCCTTTAGATGTACCAGGCTTCTTTCTGCAACCACTGAAGGGGCATTCTGTGGAGAGAGGGAGAAGAAAAACTTTACAAAAGAATGGAGGATAGTAAAGAAGACAAAAAAGTGGAAAAAATTTCTACCTACCTACTCGTCGGGGTGGATCCTGTTTTTCGGTGGTCTGGATGGGAAGTGGTGAGGGTAATTTTGATCCTGCCTTTGTGCCCTGCTGGCCAGATGCCTTCAGATATACCAAGCTGCTGGCTGCTATGGGTCTGAATGGATCCTGGACTGGGGTGTTGGATGGGAGTCAGTGGTGGTGGTTTTCCTCCTGCCTCTGTCCCTTGCTGGTCAAATGCCTTCTGATATATCAGGCTGCTGGCTTCTACAGTGGAAGGTGCAGTCTGTGGAGAGAGGGAGAGGAAGAAATTTACAAAAAAATAGAGGACAGTAAAGAAGAAAAAAAATGTGAAAAATTTCTATCTGCCTACTGGTCTGGGTGGATCCTCACCTTGGATGATCTGGATGAGAGGTGGTGGGGGCAGTTTTGTCCCTGCCTCTGTCCCTTGCTGGCCAGATGCCTTCAGATTTACCAGGCTTCTGGCTGCTACAGCCAAAGGAGCAGTCTGTGGAGAGAGGGAGAGGAAGATGGTAGGGGCAGTTTTGCCCCTGCCTCTGTCCCTTGCTGGCCAGATGCCTTTAGGTGAACTGGGCTGCTGGCTGCTAGAGCCAAAGGTGCAGTTTGTGGAGAAAGGGAAGGAAGAAATTTATAGAAGAATGGGGGACAGTAAAGAAGAAAAAAAATGGGGAAACTTTCTTCCTCCCTACTGGTCTGGTTGGATCCTGGACTGGGGGATCTGGATGGGAGTTGGTGGGGCCAATTTTGCATCTGCATCTGTCCCTTGCTTGTCAGATTCCTTCTGATGTATTAGGCTGCTGACTACTACAGCCAAATGGGTAATCTGCCTCTGGATCTGGGTTGTTCCTGGACTGGGTTGTCTGGATGGGAGGTTTTGGGGGCAGTTTTGCCCCTGCCTCTGTCACTTTCTGGCAAGATGTTTTCAGATGTACCATGTTGCTGGCTGCTACACCCATAAGTCACATCTATGGGTCTGGGTGGATGCTGGACTGGAGGGTCTGAATGGGAGGCATTGGGGGCAGTTTTGTCCTTGAATTTTTCCCTTGCTGTTCAGATGCTCTCAGATATACCAGGCTGCTGGCTGCTATTAGTCTGGGTGAATCCTAGACTGGGGGGTCTAGATGGGAGGCAGTGTGGGCAGTTTTGTCT
This sequence comes from Tupaia belangeri chinensis, assembly GCF_000334495.1. Classification (NCBI taxonomy): domain Eukaryota; kingdom Metazoa; phylum Chordata; class Mammalia; order Scandentia; family Tupaiidae; genus Tupaia; species Tupaia belangeri. The sequence continues at coordinate 36,779 of NW_006203760.1, forward strand.
CTGCCTCTGTCCCTTGCTGGCCAGATGCCTTCAGATATACCTGGCTACTGGCTGCTACAGTCAAAGGGTCAGACTACCTATTTGGGTGGATCCTGGAATGAGGGGGTCTGGGTAGTAGGGAGTGGGGGTAGTTTGTCCCCTTCTTCTATCCCTTTTCTGGCCAGATGCCTTCAGATGTAACTAGCTGCTGGCTGCTACAGCCAAAGGGTCTGTCTTCCTATGGGTCTGGGTGGATCCTGGACTGGGGGGTCTGGATGGGAGGTGGCAGGGCCAGTTTTGTCCCTGCCTCTGTTCCTTGCTATCCAGATGCCTTCAGATGTACCAAGCTCACTGAGTATTTTATAGAGTATATATGCCACACTTTTCTAATACATTCATCAGTTTGTCGACATTTAGGTTGGTTTGATGTCTTGGCAATCATGAATAATGCTGCAATAAACTTGATGTGCAATCACTTTTCCAACTGTGTGTTCTCCTTTAGGTAGATACTCTGAAGTGTGATTGCTGGTTTAAATGGTTGTACTATTTGTAGATTTTTTTAGGAACCTCCATATTTTCTCCACAGTGGCTGAACCATTTTATATCCCCCTCCAACGATGTAGGAGAGTTCTCTTTTCACCATATCCCCACCAACACTTACCACTTTTTATATTCTTAACCTTTGCCATTCTGACAGGGGTTAAGTGGTATCTCTTTGTGGTTTTTATCTGCATCTTCCTTATGATAAGGGATGTTAAGCATTTCCTCATCTGCTTTTTGGCTGTTTGTAAGTCTTTCTTAGATAGCTTTTTGTTCAGCTCATTTTCCTATCTTTTAATTGGGTAGGTCTTTTTTTTTTTTTTTTGCATAAGGCTCTTGGGCTCCCTGTGTGTTATGGCCTTGTCTGAGGAATGTTTAACAAATTATTTTCCCATTCTGAGGGTTATTGATTCACACTTGTTAGAAACTTCTTAGCCTGTTACAGTCTCACTTGTCTATCTTAGGGATTATTGCCTGTGCTTTGCTAGTTTATTTAAGAAGACTTTGCCTACTCCAATGTCTCCTAGAGAATGTTGGAGAAGCATTTTCCACCAGTACTTTTATTGATTGAGGTCATAGATTCAGATCTTTGACCCATTTTGAATTGATTTTTTGTTAACTGTGAAAGATGGGGGTTCAGTTTCATCTTTCTGCAGTTGGATATCCAGTTTTCCCAGCACCATGTCTAAAGAGGTTTTCCTTTTCCCAATGGATTGACTCATATGCTTTGTCAAAAATCAGTTGGATGTACGCTTTTGGGGTTATTTCTAAGGTCTATATTCTATTTCATTGGTCCCCATGTCTGTTTTTGTGCCAATACCATGCTATTTTGATGATCACAGATTTATAGTATATCTTGGGATCAGGGACTGATATGCTTCCTATTGCTTTTGCAATATGAAGTCTTTTCTGATTCCAGACAAATTCTATGATTGTCTTTTCTAGATCTGTGAAGAATATTTCTGGTATTTTGATTGGAATTTCATTAAACTTGTAGATTCATTTGGGTAGAATTGCCATTTTGATTGTGTTAATTCTTCCTGTCCAGAAATATGGGATGTCCTTCCAATTTTTGTGTCACTTTCAATATCTTTTTAAAGATTTTCATAGTTTCCTTAAAGGTCTTTGATTTTCTTAGGTTTATCCCTAGGTGTCTTATGCATGTTTTGGCTATGTTTTGACTCCTTTGTTCAGCTCTACTTTGCTCAACTTGTGTTCACATATAGAAATGCTGTAGATTTTTTGGATGTTAATTTTGTATTCTGCCATTTTACTGTATTGACTTATTACTTCAAAAACTGTTTTCATGGAGATCTTTGAGTCTTCTAAGTTTGCCATCATGTCATCTGTGAATAACAATATTTTCTACTCTTCTTTGCCTATTCAATTGCCTTTTATATTATTCTCTTCTCTGATTGCATTAGCTAACACTTCCAATACTGTATTAAAGAGCAGTAGAGAAAGGGGCAGCCTTGCCTAGTACCCATTTTAGCAGGAAAGCTTTTAGCTTTTCCCCATTGAGTATAATGTTAGCTGTAGGTTTTTCATAGATGGCTTTTATTGTATTGAGAAATGATCTTTCTATACAAATCTTACTGAGGGTTTTAATCATAAAAGGATGTTGTATTTTATCAAATGCTTTCACTGCATCAATTGAAATGAACATATGGTTTTTATCTTTCTTTCTGTTACTATGGTGTACTACATTTATGGTCTTGTGTATGTTGAACCACTCTTGCATGCATGGAATAAATTCTACCTGGTCATGATGGATAATCTTTGTGATATGTTGTTGGATATGATTTGCGAGTATCTTGTTGAGAATTTTTGCATCTATATTCATCAGTGATATTGGTCTGTACCTTTTCTCTTTTTTGTTATGTCCTTATTTGTTTTGGGAATAAGGATGATGGAGACTTCATAAAATGAATTTTTATTTCCTTCCTTTTGAATCTTTAGAAACAATTTAAGTAGGATAGGGGTTAACTCTTCCTTAAAAGTTTTGTAGAATTTATAAATGAAGCCAACTGGACCTGGGCTTTTCTTTGTTGGGAGGTTATTTATTACTGACTCAATTTCCTGGCTTTTTATGGGTCTATTTAGGTTTTCTATGTCCTTCTGATTCAATCTTGGTAGATTATATACATCCAGGAATTTGTCCATCTCCTTCATGTTATGTTGTTTGTTGGCATATAGTCACTCATAGTATCCCATAATATTTTGTATTTGTGCTATTTCTGTCATAATATTGTCTGTTTAATCATGTATTTGATTTATCAGTTTTCTTTCTTTCTTCTTGTTGATCAGTTTAGCCAATGGTGTGTAGGTCTTGTTAATCTTTTCTAAGAACTAGCTTTTGCTTTCATTTATTTTCTGTATGGTTTGTTAATTTTCTGTTTCATTTATTTCTATTCAAATTTTATAATTTCTTTTCAACTGGCATTTTTGGAGGGTTTTTTTTGTTATTTTTTGCCAATTTTGTAAGGCATGATGTTGGTTATGCATTTGCCATCTCTCCATCTTTTTCTTATGCTCACTAGTTGCTATGAATTTCCCTCTTATGACTTATTTTGCCATATCCCATAGATTATGGACACTTGTATACCCATTATCATTTGTTTCCATATTTTTTTTTATTTCAGACTTAATTTCTTAAGTAGTGAAGAAGTCATTCAGAAGTAAGTTGTTCAGTGTCTATGTGTTTGTGTATTTTAAGGGGTGTTTTTAAAAAATAATCTTGAGTTTAATTCCTTTATGTTCAGAGATGATGCTAAATTTAGTTTCTATGCCTTTGAATCTGTAAAAGCTTGATTCATGTCATAACACATGATCAGTCTTTCAAAAGGTTCCATACTGTGTTGAGAAATATATATATGTGGTGGACATAGGGTGGAAAGTTCTATAGATATCTGTCAAGTCCATTCAATTTATAGTATCATTTAGGTCCTGGATCTCTATATTTATTTTCTGCCTGGAAGATCTGTCTATAGAAGATAATGGGGTGTTGAGATCTCCAACAATTATACTATTTCTGCTTATCTCTCCTGTTAGCTCCAGCAGTCTTTCCTTCACATATTTAGGTGCACCTGAGTTGGGTGCATACATATTTATAATTGTTATCTCTTCTTGTTGTATTACCTCATTTACTATGACTTAAAGCCCTTCTTTGTCTCTTCTTACAGTCTTTGTCTTGACATCTATTTTGTCTGAAATCAATATTGCTACTGCATCCCTTTTTTTTGATTTCCATTTTCATGGAATATTTTTTCTAGCCCTTTACTTTTAGTCTATGTATCTATGTATGCCTTTATTCATAAGGTGAGTTATTAGGTAACAGAGAATTTCTGTTTTTCTTTTTTTTTAATCCATTCAGTCAGTCTATGTCTCTTAAGTGGAGAATTAAATTACATTGACATTCTATGTAATTGTTGATATTTCTGTACCTGTTCCTATCATTAAGTAAGCCATTTTCTTGGTTGCTTTTTGATGTTGTATAATTGTCTGTCTGATATTTTAGTTTTCCTGGTATAGTACTCCCTTCAAAACCTCTTGAAGAGCTGGTCTGGTGTTGGTAAATTCCTTCAAAGTTTGTTTATCTGAGAATGTTTTTATCTTTTTTTCCCATAAAAAAGATAATCTTGCTGTGTATAGCATTCTTGGTTGAAATTGTTTTTTATTCAACACTTTGACTATATTTTCCCACTCTTTCCGCCAAGATATCCAATGTTAGCCAGATGGTGTGACCTTTGTAAATAACTTGACGTTTTTCTCTTGCCAGCTTTAGTATCTCGTCTTTGTTGTTTTTGCCAGTCTTGCTATAATGAGGAGAGGAGCTTCTTGGGTTGATTCTACTTGGGGTCCTATGTATTTCTTGGGTCTAGATATTGAATGCCTTTCTAGGTTTGGAAAGTTTTCTTCCAGGATTTCATGAAATAAATCATCTCGGCCCTTATTATTTTCTTCCTCTTCTGGAATACCACTTATCCGGATGTTGGGGCACTTGTTGGTATCCAATATTCCTTGGATATTATCCTCGTTTTTCATGGTTGCTTTCTCAATCTTCTTGATGCTTTTTTCTAGGTCAGATGTTTTGTCTTCTACATTAGAGATTTGATTTTCTGCCTGCTCTCACCTACTTTTAATACTTTCAAGGGAGGTTTTGATTTTCTGTATCACATTCTTTAACCCTAGAAGTTCCATCTGGTTCTTCTTTAAGGTTTCTATTTCTTCTTTCAAATCATGAAAGGACTTCTTCATCTCCTGGAGCTCTTTGTCTCTTTTCTCTTCCATCTCAGTTAGTTTAGTCACTACAAATATTCTGAATTCCTTATCAGATATGCCCACAACATCTGTTCTAATGACTGTGGGTGATGTAGGTTTGATTATTTCCCTGAGGGTTGAGGCCTTTTGTTGGTTGCTCATACTTTTTGAGCCTCTGCAAATTTTCCTAGTCATCGGACAATCTATGTGTTGCTTCCTAACTTATTTAAGTTATTGCTGAGTGTTAAAATGTGTGCAGGATTAAACAGTTGATGATTTTTCTTATGGTTGGCCTACCTGTTGCTCACCAGTACCATGCGCTGTTGTCACTGGTCCTGGGTGATGCCAAATCCTCCTTGTTTTTAAGGAACAGTGAGCATCAAATTGACTTAACTAGCTACACCTCAAGAGAAGGAAAAATCGTGCCATGTGCTGTTCAAAACACTGAAATTCAGAAAATCCAAAGACAAGTGAGGAATGGTGGAAGATGAGTGATGAGTCCCATTCACAAAGAAATAAATTGGTTTCAAATATAATAAAAGGAAAAAGGTTAGTAGCTTAACATCTTTATTTCCTAACATACAGTTTCTTCAATGCTTATTGATCAGGCAACATATTATCTTTTTTAAAATTTTATTTTCTTTTATATATTTAAACACATTGTTTAGCTTACAAAGTGAATATTTCAGTATGTGAACATGTCTCCCTAGTCCAGTTGATAAAACTATAAAGCATCTCAACAGATAATACCACATTTCTATGTTAATGGTTCATCTTTGTAATTTTGTTCTAAATGTCCTTCTACAAGCCTTACTCTTCCACACACCCTATATTTGGTATTTACACCAATTTGTTGTGTTTGCATATTCTTCAGTCAATTAGTTTCAGTCATAGAGTGCATTGTAAGTGACAACATACAATGTCTCTCCTTCATAGCCTGGCTTGCTTCTCTCAGAAGTAAATCTTTCATATTGTTCCACTTTCTTTCAAAAGCCAGGGTTTGTTAATTTTATGGCTGAATAGTATTGTATAGAGTATATGTGCCACAGTTTTTCTACCCATTTATCCATTTAGAAGCATTCGGGTTGTTTCCATGACTTAGAAATTGTGAATAGTGCCACAATGACCATTAATATGCAAGCACTTTTCTGATTAAGAATTCTTCTGTACTGTGGGTAGATACCAAGGAGTGAGATTGATGGATCATGTGGTAGTTCTATTTGTTGATTTTTGAGGAATCTCCAAATTGTTCTCCACAGTGGCTGGAACAATTCGCATTCCAACCAGGAGTGTAAGAAAGTTCCCCTTTCACCACACCTCTGCCAAAACTTACCATTTTTATTTTTTTTTTAATCTTACACATTCTGACTGTGATTAGGTGATATCTCATTGTGGTTTTGATCTGCATTTCCCTTACTATGAGGGATATTGAGCATGTTTTTCATATGCCTTATGGGTATTCAAATGTACTCTTTAGAGAGTGTTTATTGGAGACATTCTCCCATCTTTTAATTGGGCTGATTATCTTTTTTCCAAACAGTTGCTTGAGTTCCTTGTGTATTCTCATGATCATTCCCTTAACTGATGCATAATTTACAAAACTATTTTCCCATTCTGAGTGCTGTCGATTCACACTTATTACTGTGTCTTTTGCCATGTAGAAACTTCTTAGTCTGATGTGATCCACTTGCCTATTTCAGGGATTATTGACTGTTCTTTGGGTGTCTTATTTAAGAAGATTTTTCCAACCCAATGTCTCCCAGAGTTTCCTCAGTGTTTTCCAGGGGGAGTTTTATAGCTTGAGGTCTTAAATGTATATCTTTGATCCACCTTGATTTGATGTTAAAGGTGTGAGGTAGAGGTTCAGATTCATCTTTCTGCAGATGAAAATCCAGTTTTTCCAGCACCATTTCCTGAAGTTTTCCTTTTCCCACTGGATTGACTGGTACCCCTTGTCAAAAATCAGTTAACTGTATGTTTGGGAATTTATTTCTGGAGACTCTACTCTGTTCCATTGGTCCACATGTCTGTTTCTTTGCCAGTACCATGTTGTTTTGATTACCACAGCCTTGTACTATATTTTTCTGTCAGGGAGTGAGATGTTGCCTACTCCACTCTTCTAGTGCAGAAGTGTTTTGGCAATATGGTATCTTTTATGATTCCAGACAAACTTTATGATTGTCTTTCCTAGATCTGTGCAGAATGTGTCTGGTAGTTTGATTGACATTGCATCAAATATGTAGATTATATTAATTCTTTGAATCCAGGAACATGGAATGTCCTTCCACATTTTTGTGTCATTTTCAATTTCTTTTTTTTTAGCTTCTCATAGTTTTCCTTGTGGAGGTCTTTACCTTCCTTGGTTAGAATTATTCCTAAGTATCTTATACTTTTTTGTGGCTATGGTAAATGGAACAACTTTTTTTCAGTTTTATCTCAGTCTGCCTGTTGTTCATATACAGAAATGCTATAGATTTCTGGATATTAATTTTGTATCCTGCAACTTTACTGTATTCATGAATAACTTTTAGAATTTCTTTTTTATGGAATGGAACACAACTACTGAAGAAATAAAGACGGAAATCAAAAGGTTCATGGAAGCCAATGAGAATGAGGACATGAATTTACATAATCTGGGCCAGTGCTAAAGGAGTTATAAGAGGGAAGTTCCTAGTAATTAGTGCACATAAGAGGAACATGGAAAGAAGACAAATGGGTCACCTAACATCATGCCTCACAGAATTGGAAAAGGAATAGCAAAAAGATCCAAAAAACTCCAGGAAAAAGAAAATAATAAAGATAGGAGCAAAAACAAATGAAATAGAAAATAAATGAACTATACAGAAAATAAATGAAAGCAAAAGCTTTGAAAAGATAAAATTGTTACATCACTAGCAAGACTTATTAAGAAGAGGAGAGAAGAGAACCAGGTGAATCAAATCTGCAATGAAGCAGGAAGTATAACAGCAGACAAAGTAGAAATACAGAACACCATTAGGGAATACTATGAACAACTGTATGCCAAGAACCAAGACAATCTGGATGAGATGGAGAAATTCCTGGACAGGTATAATCTACCTAGATTGATCCAGGAGGATATAGAAAGTCTGAATAGGTCCATAAAAAGCCAGGAAATCGAATCAGTAATAAATAACCTCCCAACAAAGAAAGCCCTGGCTGTGATGGATTCATCTCTGAATTCTACAAAACTTGCAAAGAAGAGTTAACCCCCATTCTGCTCAAGTTATTTCTAAACATCCAAAAGAGTGAATCTCTCCCTGATTCATTCTATGAAGTCTCAATCACCCTTATCCCTAAAACAGATAAGGATAGTTCAAGGAAGGAAAACTATAGGCCAATATCCCTGAGGAATATAGATGCAAAGAGTCTCAACAAGATACCAGCAAATCGTATACAACAATTTATTAAAGAGTAGAATGGAGTTTAACTCTTCTTTGAAAGTTTTATAGAATATAGAGGTGAAGCCATCAGGTCCAGGGCTTTTCTTTGTTGCAATATTTATTACTGATTCAATCTCCTGGCTTTTTATGGGCCTATTCATGCTTTCTATATCCTCATGGCTCAATCTGAGTAGATTATATGTGTCCAAGAATTTGTCCATCTCATGCAGATTGTCTTGTTTCTTGGCATATCATTGTCCATAGTATCCTCTAATGATGTTTTGTATTTCTACTATTGCATCCTTTATTGCAGATTTGATTCACCTGGTTTCTTTCTTTCTTCTTCTTAATAAGTCTTGCTAGTGGTGTATTGATTTTGTTTATCTTTTCAAAGAATCTGGTTTTGCTTTCATTTATTTTCTGTATAGTTTTATTTCTTTTTAAATTTTATTTATTTGCATTCATTCACTGTACATCATTATAGCATACAGAATGAGATTTTCCTTCCAGAGTACACTTATATTGTCTCAATCAAGCACATCAACAAACATGTTATTGTCAGCAAATAATTTTCAATTTCTTGTTTTCTGTATGTTTTGCTTTTTTCACCCCTTCCTTGATCCCCTAGCCCTTTCTCTCTGCCATCTCCCACTCTCCTCCTACACTGTCTCTGGTACCTATGTTTGCTTTCTATACAGTTTCCCCCCACATTTTATTGAATCACCAAAGACCCTAATCAATCCAAATACAATCATAGCAAATACAGGTGACATACACATTTCCATGAGTACAAGTCTAACTTTATGCATCCTATAAAGTAGCAACTAGCTGGGACTATATATCTTACTGCAGTCATTGAATAAATATTTTTTTCATGAAACTTTTTTTTGTAACTTAATTTACATTCTTTTCCTAAGCATCATCACAGCATACCAAATGCGATTTCCCATCTAGTAAATACTGCATAGTGACTTAATTATGCATATTATAAAAAATTTCCATTTCTAGTTCCAAGAATTATTTTTACCCCTCTTTCTGACCCTCTGTCCTTTTCCACCCTCTCCTGCCACCATCTATGGTGTCTACAATTGTCTTCCATTCCTTTCCCACCCACATTGTGTTAATCACATAATTTCTTACATAATCTAAATACTTTTAATGGTGAGTTCACTCTATTAAGAAAACCAGTTTTAACTTAAATCAAAGAAATGCCAAGGAGCTTTGCTTCAAACCAGGGAACAGGTTAGGGTTCTGTTCAAATGGTAGGTGCATTGGGAACCAGCACTCAGCATAATGGCTATGTCGCTGGACTCCCAGGTAGTTGACCGCAGTTCACATACCAGACCCAGTGGCTTAAACTTCACGCCAGGCACATGTGTGTGCATGCCAAAGATCCTGAGAGGAGAATGGAGGAGAAGGGATTGCAGCATGACCATTCCCTCTGGGGGGTGATTTCTCGCTTTCTGTCTCTATGTCTCTCTCTTTGTCTGTCTGGTGAGCACAAGCACCCTATAATGAAAACCTCTCCAAAAAGAAAAAAAATGGTAGGTGCATGAACCTATCATGTACTTTTATCTTCTGTTTTGGTTCAATTTTCCCGATTAAATTCTGGATATAATATTCAATACCAGACTTGTCCCTATGATTATTTGGCCACTCTCTTAGTTTTTGAACTCTTACTTCCATGTGTCTGTATTTAATTTTCCTGACATTGCACACCCTTGAGAACTTCTTGGAGATCTGATCTGGTGCTGGTAAATTCTTTCAGGTTTTGTTTATCTGAGAATGTTCTTGTCTTTTCTT
>NW_006203760.1:47667-67383 GCF_000334495.1 Tupaia belangeri chinensis
GAGACTGGAGGAGAAGGGATTGCGGCATGACCATCCCCCATGGGGGGTGATTTCTCGCTTTCTGTCTCTATGTCTTTCTGTCTGTCTGGCGAGTGCACGCACCCTATAGTGAAAAACCTCTCAAAAAAAAAAAAATCTTGAAGTTCAGTCTGAAAGTTCAGGAGCAAGCAGACAGAGGTGATCTAAAATCTCTATGTTGTTCTGTTGTGATCGCTGGTGCAGCAGATTCAGTAGATATTGAGGAATATTTTAACCCTGTAAGTATTGGGATGTTTAGCTACAGTGCTCTTAGATCCATCTAAAAACACATTAAATGGATATTGGAGAGTGGAGAGACAAGAAAAAGGAAAATGAAAAAGAAACAACAACAAAAAGAGAAAAGACAAAACAATTTTTAAAATTACAGTTTTCTTGTTTTTATCACAAAATAAAAAAAAAGGGAAGACAGGAACAGGGAGAGACAGAAACAAAGACACAGAAACAGAGATAGAAGCCTGGGGGTTGGGAGAATCCCTACCACTAGCTTGTTTGCTGGAGGCTGAAATATCAGTAGAATATCTTCATTTCTCATGTGCCCAGAAATACATAGTTCACAGGAGCCATGTGGAACTTTCTTTTGAAGGCCTGGCCACTTCTGCATGGGTGGGAGAACCAGAGCCATAATTAAAAAGATAAAAAAGTGGAGCAGAGAGCAAGAGAAAACATTGGCTTTAAAAAAAAATGTATGAAGGAGAAATTAAAAAAAAAAAAAAAAAGGCAAGGCAGAAGCAGGGAGAGACAGAAACAGAGACAAAGAAACAGAGATTGAAGGCTGGAGGTGGGGGGAGGGTGCTTCCTATCTCCAGCTCATTTGCTGGAGGATGAATTATCAGTAGAAAATCTTCATTACTCCAGTGCCCTGAAATAGGTAGTTTGCAAGAGCCATGTGGGACCTTCTTTTGAAGGCCTGCCATCTTCTGCAGCTAGTTCATTTGCTGGAGGCTGAATGATCAGTATAAAATCATCATTTCTCCTGTGCCCTGAAATACCTAGTTCACTGAAGCCATGTGGAACCTTCTTCTGAAGAACTAGCCTCTTCTGCCTGTGTGTGAGGACCAGAGCAATAATTAATGAGATAAAAGTTAAAGCTGAGAGCAAGAGAAAATCCTTGCCTATAAAATATAAAAGAAAACATTTATTTAAAAAAAGGCAAGACAAAAGCAGGGAGAGACATAAACAGAGACACAGAAACAGAGATAGAAAGCTGGGGGTTGGGGGATGCTCTATACCTCTACCTCATTTGCTGGAACATGAATTATCAGTAGAAAACTTTCATTACACCTGAAATACCTAGTTCACAGGAGCCAAATGGAACCTTCTGAGACTTGGCCTATTCTGCCTTGTTGAGAGGAACAGAGCGATTATTACCAAAATAAAAGGTGGAGCTGAGAGCAAGAGAAAAATTTTGACTTTAAAAAAAAATGTAAAAAGGAAACATTAGAAAAAAAGGGAAGGCAGAAGCAGGAACAGACAGAAACAGAAACAGAAGCAGATATAGAAGGATGGGGGTGGGATCCCTACCGCTAGCTTGTTTGCTGGAGGCTGAATTATCAGTAGAAAATCTTAATTTCTCCTGTGTGCTGAAATACCTAGTTTGCTAGAGTTAGGTAGAAACTTCTTCTGAAGGCCAGGCCTCTTCTGCCTGGGTGGGAGGACCAAAGCGATAATTAAGATAATAAGTAAAGCTGAGAGCAAGACAAAAACCTTGCCTTTAAAAATATTGTAAAAAGGAAAAATTACCAAAAAACAGAAAGACAAGAGGTGCGAGAGACAGAAACAGAGATAGAAGGCTGGGGTTGGGGGGTGCTCCCTACCACTATCTCATTTTCAAGAGACTGAATTATCAGTAGAAAATCTTTATTTCTCCTGTGTCCTGAAATCCCTAGTTCGTAGGAGCCATGTGGAACCTTTTTCTGAAGGATTGGCCCCTTTTGCCAGGGTGAGAGGACAAGAGTGATTATTAACAGGGTAAAAGGTGGAGCCGAGAGCAAGAGAATAACTGTGCCTTTAAAAAAAACTTGTGAAAAGGAAAACTTACAAAGAACTGGGAACACAGGAGGTGTGAGAGACAGAAACAGAGGAACAGAAACTGAGATAGAAGGCTGGGGGTAGAGGGGACTCACTACTGCTTACTCGTTTGCTGGAGGCTGAATTATCAGTAGAAAATATTCATTTCTCTGGTGCCCTGAAATCCCTTGTTTGCAGGAGCCATGTGGAAACTTCACCTGAAGGCATGACCAATTCTGCCTCAGTGGGAGGACCACAGTGATTATTACCAAAATAAATGGTGGAGCTGAGAGCAAGAAAAAACCTCACTTTTAAAAAAATGAACAAAGCAAAAATTACAAATAAAAGGGAAGACAGAAGCAGGGAGAGAGATAAACAGAGACACAGAAGAAGAGATAGAAGGTTAGAGGTGGGGGGGTCTCCCTATCGATAGCTTGTTTTTTGGAGGCTGAATCAACAGTAGAAAATTTTCATTTCTCCTGTGCTCTGAAATTTCTAGTTTGCAGGAGCCATGTGGAACCTTCTCCTGAAGGCCTGGCCTCTTCTGCTGTTACCTCGTTAGCTGGGTGCTGAATTATCAGTAGAAAATCTTCATATCTCTTGTGCCTTGAAAAATGTAGTTCACAGGAGACATGTGGATCCTTTTTCTGAATACCTGGCCTCTTCTGCCAGAGTGGGAGGACAAGAGAGATAATTAACAAAATAAAATGTGGAGCTCAGAGCAAGAGAAAAACTTTGCTTTTAAAAAAAATGTAAGAAAGAAAAATAACAATAGCAAAAAAGACAGAAGCAGGATGAGACAGAAACAGGGACACAGAAACAGAGTTAGAAGGCTTCAGGTGAGAGGACTCTGTACCTCTAGATTGTTTGCTGGAGGCTGAATTATCAGTAGAAAATCTTCATTACTCCTGTATCCTGAAATATCTAGTTCGCAGGAGCCATGTGAAACCTTTTTCTGAAGGCCTGGTCTCTTCTGCCTGGGTGGGATGATTAGAACAATAATTAACAAGATAAAAGGTGGACCTGGGAGCAAGAGAAAATCTTTGCCTTAAAAAAAATGTAAAAAGAAAAAAATTATAAAAAAAAATAAGAAAGGAAAGACAGGAGCAGCTAGGGACAGAGACAAAGACATAGAAACAGAGATAGATGGCTGGGGGTGGGTAGACTCCCACCCACTAGATTGTTTGCTGGAGGCTGAAATATCAGTAGAATATCTTCATTTTTCAAGTTCCCAGAAATACATAGTTCACAGGAGCCATGTGGAACCTTCTTTTGAAGGCCTGGACTATTCTACATGGGTGGGAGGACCAGAGCAATATTTAGGAAGATAAAAAGTGGAGCTGATAGCAAGAGAAAACCTTTGCCTTTAAAAAATGTGAAAAGGAAAAATTACAAAAAAAAAGGAAGAAGCAGGAAAAGACAGAAACAGACACAGAGTCAGAGATAGAAGGTTGGGGGTGGGGGGGGGTGCGTCCTACCTATAGCTCCTTTGCTGGAGCCTGAATTATCAGTAGAAAATTTTTATTTCTCTTTTGTCCTGAAATATCCAATTCCCAGAAGCCATGTGGAACCTTGTGCAGGCCTGGCCTCTTCTGCCTGGGTGGGAGGATTTTGTCCTGAAATATCCAATTCCCAGAAGCCATGTGGAACCTTGTGCAGGCCTGGCCTCTTCTGCCTGGGTGGGAGGACCAGAGCAATAATTAACAATATAAAAGATGGAGCCGAGAGCACTTCCCTTTAAAAAAAAAAAAAAAAACAGGAAGAGAGAAAAAAATTACAAAAAAGGGCAGAGAGAAGAAGGGAGAGACAGAAACAGAGACATAGAAACAGAGGTAGAAACCTGGGGAGGGAAGAGCTTCCTACTTCTATCTTGTTTGCTGGAGGTTCAATTATCAGTAGAAAATCTTCATTTCTCCTGTGCCTTGTATTACCTAGTTTGTAGGAGCCATTTGGAACCTTCTTCTGATGGTCTGGTCTCTTCTGCTGCTAGTTCGTTAGCTAGGGGCTGAATTATCAGTAGAACATCTCTTTTTTTCTGCCCTGAAAAATCTTGTTTGCAGAAGCCATGTGGAACATTCTTCTGAAGGCCTGGCCTCTTCTGCCTGACTGGAAAGACCAGAGCGATCATTAACACAATAAAAGGTGGAGCTGAGAGCAAGAGAAAAACTTTGCTTTTTTAAAAAAGTAAGAAGAAATAGTGATTGACTGTTTTAAAAAATAATTAGAATAATAATAATAATAATTAGAAAAAACATAGAAAGATATTGAATGATGAAGTGAGGAGATTAATGTTTCTGTATTGACTGACATGCATGGCATTCCCTTTTGAAAAACCAATGTAGGGGCCGTCAAGTGGCATGGTGGCTAAAGGCGCTGGACTCCCACATGACTGACCACGGTTCAAGTCTCGGACATGGCAGCTTTCTTTCTCACTTTCTCCCTCTCTCTCTGTCTCTCTGATCAAACTGAAAAATAATAACGAAATAATAATAAAGTTAAATAAAATAATTCTTTTTAAAAAAAGAAAAACCAATGTAATACACTGTAAAATTGTATGTAACCCAATGTAATATAAAGAAGATTATGATGATAATAATAACTTTAAAAAGTAAATAAATAAAATTAAAAACCAAAACCAAAACAAAACAAAACAAAAAGTCTGAAGTGTAAATTACAAAAAAAAAAAAAAGGAAGTCAGAAGCAGGGGGGACAGAAACAGAAACATAGAAACAGAGCTAGAAGGCTGGGAGTGGGGGTGCTCCCTACCTCTAGCTTATTTGCTGCAGGCTGAATTATCAGTAGAAAATCTTCATTTCTCCTGTGCCCTAAAATACCTAGTTAGCAGGAAGTATGTTGAAACTTCTGAAATCCTGGCCTCTTCTGCTGCTAATTCATAAGCTGGGGGCTGAATTATCAATAGAAAATCTGTATTTCTCTTCTGTCCTGAAATATCTAGTTTGCAGGAGTCATGTGGAACCTTCTTCCGAAGGCTGGGACACTTATGCCTTGGTTAAAGGACCAGAGAATTAATTAACAAGATTAAACTTGGAGTTGAGGGCAAGAGAAGAGCTTTGCCTTTAAGAAAAATGTAAAAAGAAAAAAATCATAAAAAAGGGAGACAGAAGCAGGGAGAGACAGAAACAGAAACAGAGATAGAAGGCTAGGGGTAGGGGGCTCCCCACAACAAGCTCGTTTGTTGGAGGCTGTATTAACAGAAAAATCTTCATTTCTCCTGTGCCCTGAAAAAACTAGTTTGCAGGAGCCATGTGGAATTTTCTTCTGAAGGCCTGGCATCTTCTGCCTGGGTGGGAGGACCAGAGGGATTATTAACAAGATAAAAGGTGGAGCTGAGAGCAAGAGAAAAACTTTCCCTTTAAAAGAAATTAGAAAAATGAAAAATTACAGAAAAAAAAGTGAAGACAGGAGCTCTGAGAGACAGAACCAGAGACACAGAAATAGAAATAAAAGGCTGGGGATGGGGAGGGGGGGACTTCCTACTGCTATCTTGTTTGCTGAATTATTAGTAGAAAATCATTTTTCCTGTGCCCTGAAATTCCTTGTTTGCAGGATGCATGCGGAACCTTCTTCTGAAGGCATGGCCAATTCTGCCTTGGTTGGAGGACCAGAGTGATTATTAACAAAATAAAAGGTGGAGCTGAGAGCAAGAAAAAAACTTTGCTTTTTAAAAAATGTAAAAAGGAAAAATTTAATAAAAGTGGGAAGACAAAAGCAGGGAAAGACAGAAACAAACACACAGAAATAGAGATAGAAGGCTATGGGTTGTGGGGCTCCCTACCACTACCTCATTTGTTGGAGGCTGAATTATCAATAGAAAATCTTCATTTCTCCTGTGCCATGAAATACCTAGTTTGCAGGAGCCATGTGGAACCTCTTTCTGAAGTCCTGGCCTCTTCTGCCTGGGTGGGACCAAAAGAGTGGTTATTAACAAGAAAAATGGTGGAGCTAAGAGCAAGAAAAAATTGCCTTTAAATAATGTAAGAAGAAAAAAATATTTTAAAAAAGGGAAGACAGAAGAAGGGAGAGACAGAAATAGAGACACAGAAACAGAGATAGAAGGCTAGGGGTGGGAGGGCTCCCTACCTCTAGCTCGTTTCCTTGAGGCTAAATTATCAGTAGAAAATCTTCATTTCTCCTGTACCCTGAAATACCTAGTTTGCAGGAGCCATGTAGAAACTTCTTCTGAAGGCCTGGCCTCTTCAGCCTTGGTGAAAGGACCAAAGCGATAATTAGCAAGATAAAAGGTGGAGCTGAGAGCAATAGAAGAAATTTGCCTTTAAAAAATGTAAAAAGGAAAAATTACAAAAAAAGGAAGACAGAAGCAGGAAGAGACAAACAGAGACAAAGAAAAAGAGATAGAATCCTGGGGGCAGGGGTTCCCTACCACTAGCTTGTTTGCTGGAGGCTGAATTATCAGTAGAAAATTTTCATTTCTCTTCTGTCCTGAAATACCTAGTCACCAGGAGCCATGTGGAACCTTCTTCTGAAGGCCTGGCCTCTTCTGCCTGGGTGAGAGGATCAGAGCAATAATGAACAATATAAAAGGTGGAGCTGAGAGCAAGAGAAAACTTTGCTTTTGAACAAAAATGTAAAAATTAAAAATTAAAAAAGGGCAGGCAGAAGTAGGGAGAGACAGAAACAGAGACACAAAAACATAAATAGAATGCTGGGGTGGGAGAGGCTTCCTACCTCTAGCTTGTTTGTTGGAACTTCAATTATCAGTAGAAAATCTTCATTTCTCCTGTGCTCTGAAATACCTAGTTCACAGGAGTCATCTGGAACATTCTTCTGAAGGAATGGCCTCTCCTGCTGCTAGCTCATTACCTGGGGGCTGAATTATCAGTAGAAAATCTTTATTTCTCTTCTGCCCTGTAAAATCTAATTCACAGGAGCCATGTGAAACATTCTCCTGAAGGTCTGGCCTCTCCTGCAACTAGCTCTTTTGCTGAAGGTTGAATTATCAGTAGAAAATTTTCATTTCTCTTGTGTCCTAAAATACCTAGTCACCAGGAGCCATGTGGAACCTTCTTCTGAAGGCCTGGCCTCTTTTTCTGCTAGCTCATTTACTGGAGGCTGGATTGTCCATAGAAGATCTTCATTTCTCCTGTGTCCTGAAATACCTAGTGTGCAGGAGCTATGTGTAACCTTTTTCAGAAGGTCAGGCCTCCTCTGCTTGTGGGGGAAGATCAGGTCGATAATTAACAAGAGAAAAGGTGGATCTGAGAGCAACAGAAAAACTTTGCCTTTAAAAAAATGAAAAAAAAAATCAAAAAGGGAAGACAGAAGAAGGGAGAGACAGAAACAGAGAGGAAAGCCTGGGTTTGGAGGGGGCTCGCTACCAGTAGCTGGTTTGCTAGAGGCTGAATTATCAGTAGAAATTCTTCATTTCTCCTGTTCCAAGAAATACATAGTTCACAGGAGCCATGGGGAACCTTTTTCTGGAGGCCTGACCTCTTCTGCCTGGGTGGGAGGACCATAGCGATTATTAACAAGATAAAAGGTGGAGCTGAGAGCAACCAAAAACTTTGCCTTTAAAAACAATGTAAAAATGAAAAATTACAAAAAAAAAAGGGAAGACAGAAACAGGGGGAGACAGAAACAGAGACACAGAAACAGAGAAGCCTGGGGTCGGAAACTTCCTGCCGCTAGCTCGTTTGCTGGAGACTGAATTATCAGTAGAAAATTGTCATTTCTCTTGTGTCCTGTAATACCTTGTTCCCAGGAGTCATGTGGAACCTTCTTCTGAAGGCCTGGCCTTTGCTGTGTGGGTGGGAGGACCAGAGAGATAATTAACAATATAAAAGGTGGAGCTGAGAGCAAGGGAAAACTTTACTTTTCAAAAAAATGTAAAAAGGAAAAATTACAAAACCAAGGGAAGACAAAAGCAGGGGGAGACAGAATCGTAGACAGAGAAACAGGGATAGATGGCTGGATGTCGGGGGACTTCCTAACTCTAGCTCATTTGCTGGAGGTTCAATTAGCAGTAGAAAATCTTCATTACTCCTGTGCACTGAAATGCCTAGTTTGCAGAAGCCACTTGGAACCTTCTTCTGAAGACCTGGCTTCTTCTGCTGTTAGCTTGTTAGCTGGGGTCTGAATTATCAGTACAAAATCTTTATTTTTATGCCCTAAAAAACCTAGTTTGCAGGAGAAATGTGTAACATTTTTCTGAAGGCCTGGCCTTTCCTGCCACTAGCTCATTTGCTGAAGGCTGAATTATCAGTAGAAAATCTTCATTTCTCTTTTGCCCTGAAATATCTAGTTTGCAGAAGCTATGTTGATCCTTCTGAAGGCCTGGCCTCTTCTGCCTTGGTGAAAGGACCAGAGTAATAACTAACAAGACAGACGGTGGAGTTGAGAGCAAGAGAAGAACATTGCCTTTTTAAAAATGTAAAAATAAAGATTTTTTTTAAAAAAAGGAAAGACAGAAGTAGGGAGAGACAGAAACAGACACACAGAAACAGAGATAGAAAGCTAGGGGTGTGGGAGGCTCCTTACTGATAGCTTGTTTGCTGGAGACTGAATTGTCAGAAGAAAATCTTCATTTCTCCTGTGCCCTGAAATACCTAGTTCCCAGAAGACATGTGGAACCGTCTTCTACAGGCCTGACCACTTCTGTCACTAGCTCGATTTCTGGAGGCTTAATTTTCTGTTGAAAATATTAATTTCTCTTTGCCACATAATATCTAGTTTGCAGGAGCCATGTGGAGGCTTCGTCTGAAGGCCTGGCCTCTTCTGCCTTGGTGAAAGGACTGGAGTGATAATTACCAAGATAAAAGGTGAAGTTGAGAGCAAGAGAAGAACTTTGCCTTAAAAAAATATAAAAAGAAAAAGTTACAAAAAAAAGAAAAAAGAGAAGACACAAGGAGGGAAAGACAGACAAAGAGACTCAGAAACAGAGATAGAAGGCTGGCCCCAGGGGCTCCTTACCACTAGCTCATTTGCTGGAGGCTGAATAATCAGTAGTAAATCTTCATTTCTTCTGTGCCCAGAAAGACATAATTACCAGAAGCAATGTGGAAATTTCTGAATGCTTGGCCTCTTCTGCCTCAGTGGGAGGGCCAGAATGATAATTAACAAGATAAAAGGTGGAGCTGAGAGTAAGAAAAAAACTTTGCTTTTAAAAAAAAATGTAAGAAAAAATCTTACAAAAAGAAAAAAGGGAAGACAGAAGCAGGGGGAGAAAGAAACAGAGACACAGAAACAGAGATAGAAGGCTGGGGTGGGGGCTCCCTACTTCTAGCTCATTTGCTGGATGCTGAATTATCAGTAGAAAATCTTCATTTCTCCTGTGCCCTGAAATAGCTAGTTCGCAGGAGCCTTGTGGAACCTTCTTCTGAAGGCATGGCCTCTTCAGCCTTGGTGAAAGAACCAGAGCGATAATTAACAAGATAAAAGGCCGAGCTGAGAGCAACAGCACTTTGCCTTTAAAAAAATGTAAAAAGGAAAAGTTACAAATAAAAGGGAAGACAGAAGCAGGGAGAGACAGAAACAGAGAACAGAAACAGAGATAGAAACCTGGGGACAGAGGCTCCCTCCTGCTAGCTCATTTTCTGGAGGCTGAATTATCAGTAGAAAATTTTCATTTCTCTTGTGTCCTGAAATATCTAATTCCCCATAGCCATATGGAACCTTCTTCTGAAGGCCTGGCCTTTTCTGCCTTGGTGAATGGACCAGAGCAATAATTAACAAGACAAATGTTGAAGTTGAGAGCAAGAGAAGAACATTGCCTTTAAAATAAAAATGTAAAAAGCAAAAATTACAGAAAAAAAGGAAGAAAGCAACAGGGAAGACAGAAACAGAGACACAGAAACAGAGATAGAAGGCTGGGGGTCGAGGGCTCACTATAGCTAGCTCATTTGCTGGAGGCTGTATTATCAGTAGAAAATCTTCCTGTGCCCTGAAATATGTATTTCGCAGGAGCCACATGGAACCTTCTTCTGAAAGCCTGCCCTATTCTATCTGTGAAGGTGGACCAGAGTAATTACTACCAAAAGAAAAGTGGGAGCTGAGAGCAAGAGAAAAACTTTGCCTTTGAAAAATATGTAGTAAAGGGGACCAGCAGTTAGCGTAATGGCTATGTCACTGGACTCCCATGTAGTCGACCGCAGTTCGCGTCCTGGACCCGGTGGCTTAAAACTCACACCGGGCATGTGTGCGTGCATGCCCAAGATCCCGGGAGGAGAATGAAGGAGAAGGGATAGCAGCATGACCATCCCCTCTGGGGGGGGGTGATTTCTTGCTTTCTGTCTCTATGTCTCTCTCTGTCTGTCTGGCGAGTGCACATGCCCTATAGCAAAAATCTCTCCAAAAAAAAAAATATGTAGTAAGGAAAAATTACAACAAAAAGGGAAGACAGAGGCAGGAAGAGACATAAATAGAGACACAGAAACAGAGATAGAAAGCTGGGGGGCACTCCATACCACTAGATCATTTGCTGGAGGCTGAATTATCAATAGAAAATCTTCATTTCTCCAGTGCCCTGAAATACCTAGTTTGCAGGAGTCATTTGGAAACTTCTCCTTAAGACCTAGTGCCTTCTGCCATAAGGTCTTTGCAGAAGGCTGAATTATCAGTCGAACATCCATCTTAATTTCTCTTTTGCCCTAAAAAAACTAGTTTGCAGAGGTCATGTGGAACCCTCTTATGAAGGCCATCCCACTTCTGCCACTAGTTTGTTTACAAGAGGCTGTATTAACAGTAGGAAACCTTCTTTTCTTTTGTGCCCTGATATTCCTAGTTCTAAGGAGCCATGTGGGACCTTTGGAAGTCCAGACCTCTTCTGCCTGGTAGGGAGGACCAGAGCGATAATTAACAAGATAAAAGGTGAAGCTGAGTGCAAGAGAAAAACTTGCCTTTAAAACAAATGTAAAAAGTAAAAATTACAAAAAAAAAATAAAAGGGAAGACAGAAGCAGGGAGAAACAGAAGCAGACACACAGAAACAAAGATAGAAAGCTGTGGTTGCTGGGACTCCTTACCGCTACCTCATTTGCTGGAGGCTGAATTATCAGTAGAAAATCTTCATTCCCTGAAAAATTTAGTTCACTGGAGCCATGTGGAACCTTCTTCTGAAGGCCCGGCTTCTGCCTGGGTGGGACGACCAGAGCGATAATTAACAAGATCTAGACTTCTTTTTTCTTACTCCTATGGAGACAAAATCCACTTCTATGGGATGCCTTTCTTAGGTTTTCTTTTTTTGTTTTTGTTTGTTTGTTTGTTTGTTTGTTTTTTTCCCCCACTTATTAGCTGTCAGCCAAAATATAAATCGAGAAAAAGCGTATTCAGCAGAATGCATATGTAATGTTAGAACAAATAATCTATAGAATAGACAACATTCAGTATAATATAAATTAAACAATTAGAATGCTAAAAATCAAAGAAAGTAAAAATAATATGACAATGAATTTCATTTTTGTCCATCTAATGATAAAACAGTAAAATAAAATATCAATGCCCAGTAATTGATTTTTGCCAAGACTATAGTATGAATACACTCATCCATTTCTTTTTTCTTTTTCTTTTTCTTTTTTTTTTTTTTTTGAGAGGTTTTTGCTATAAGGCGTGTGCGACACTTATGCCTTGGTTAAAGGACCAGAGAATTAATTAACAAGATTAAACTTGGAGTTGAGGGCAAGAGAAGAGCTTTGCCTTTAAAAAAAATGTAAAAAGAAAAAAATCATAAAAAAGGGAGACAGAAGCAGGGAGAGACAGAAACAGAAACAGAGATAGAAGGCTAGGGGTAGGGGGCTCCCTACAACAAGCTCGTTTGTTGGAGGCTGTATTAACAGAAAAATCTTCATTTCTCCTGTGCCCTGAAAAAACTAGTTTGCAGGAGCCATGTGGAATTTTCTTCTGAAGGCCTGGCATCTTCTGCCTGGGTGGGAGGACCAGAGGGATTATTAACAAGATAAAAGGTGGAGCTGAGAGCAAGAGAAAAACTTTCCCTTTAAAAGAAATTAGAAAAATGAAAAATTACAGAAAAAAAAGTGAAGACAGGAGCTATGAGAGACAGAACCAGAGACACAGAAATAGAAATAAAAGGCTGGGGATGGGGAGGGGGGGACTTCCTACTGCTATCTTGTTTGCTGAATTATTAGTAGAAAATCATTTTTCCTGTGCCCTGAAATTCCTTGTTTGCAGGATGCATGCGGAACCTTCTTCTGAAGGCATGGCCAATTCTGCCTTGGTTGGAGGACCAGAGTGATTATTACCAAAATAAAAGGTGGAGCTGAGAGCAAGAAAAAAACTTTGCTTTTTAAAAAATGTAAAAAGGAAAAATTTAATAAAAGTGGGAAGACAAAAGCAGGGAAAGACAGAAACAAACACACAGAAATAGAGATAGAAGGCTATGGGTTGTGGGGCTCCCTACCACTACCTCATTTGTTGGAGGCTGAATTATCAATAGAAAATCTTCATTTCTCCTGTGCCATGAAATACCTAGTTTGCAGGAGCCATGTGGAACCTCTTTCTGAAGTCCTGGCCTCTTCTGCCTGGGTGGGACCAAAAGAGTGGTTATTAACAAGAAAAATGGTGGAGCTAAGAGCAAGAAAAAATTGCCTTTAAATAATGTAAGAAGAAAAAAATATTTTAAAAAAGGGAAGACAGAAGAAGGGAGAGACAGAAATAGAGACACAGAAACAGAGATAGAAGGCTAGGGGTGGGAGGGCTCCCTACCTCTAGCTCGTTTCCTTGAGGCTAAATTATCAGTAGAAAATCTTCATTTCTCCTGTACCCTGAAATACCTAGTTTGCAGGAGCCATGTAGAAACTTCTTCTGAAGGCCTGGCCTCTTCAGCCTTGGTGAAAGGACCAAAGCGATAATTAGCAAGATAAAAGGTGGAGCTGAGAGCAATAGAAGAAATTTGCCTTTAAAAAATGTAAAAAGGAAAAATTACAAAAAAAGGAAGACAGAAGCAGGAAGAGACAAACAGAGACAAAGAAAAAGAGATAGAATCCTGGGGGCAGGGGTTCCCTACCACTAGCTTGTTTGCTGGAGGCTGAATTATCAGTAGAAAATTTTCATTTCTCTTCTGTCCTGAAATACCTAGTCACCAGGAGCCATGTGGAACCTTCTTCTGAAGGCCTGGCCTCTTCTGCCTGGGTGAGAGGATCAGAGCAATAATGAACAATATAAAAGGTGGAGCTGAGAGCAAGAGAAAACTTTGCTTTTGAACAAAAATGTAAAAATTAAAAATTAAAAAAGGGCAGGCAGAAGTAGGGAGAGACAGAAACAGAGACACAAAAACATAAATAGAATGCTGGGGTGGGAGAGGCTTCCTACCTCTAGCTTGTTTGTTGGAACTTCAATTATCAGTAGAAAATCTTCATTTCTCCTGTGCTCTGAAATACCTAGTTCACAGGAGTCATCTGGAACATTCTTCTGAAGGAATGGCCTCTCCTGCTGCTAGCTCATTACCTGGGGGCTGAATTATCAGTAGAAAATCTTTATTTCTCTTCTGCCCTGTAAAATCTAATTCACAGGAGCCATGTGAAACATTCTCCTGAAGGTCTGGCCTCTCCTGCAACTAGCTCTTTTGCTGAAGGTTGAATTATCAGTAGAAAATTTTCATTTCTCTTGTGTCCTAAAATACCTAGTCACCAGGAGCCATGTGGAACCTTCTTCTGAAGGCCTGGCCTCTTTTTCTGCTAGCTCATTTACTGGAGGCTGGATTGTCCATAGAAGATCTTCATTTCTCCTGTGTCCTGAAATACCTAGTGTGCAGGAGCTATGTGTAACCTTTTTCAGAAGGTCAGGCCTCCTCTGCTTGTGGGGGAAGATCAGGTCGATAATTAACAAGAGAAAAGGTGGATCTGAGAGCAACAGAAAAACTTTGCCTTTAAAAAAATGAAAAAAAAAATCAAAAAGGGAAGACAGAAGAAGGGAGAGACAGAAACAGAGAGGAAAGCCTGGGTTTGGAGGGGGCTCGCTACCAGTAGCTGGTTTGCTAGAGGCTGAATTATCAGTAGAAATTCTTCATTTCTCCTGTTCCAAGAAATACATAGTTCACAGGAGCCATGGGGAACCTTTTTCTGGAGGCCTGACCTCTTCTGCCTGGGTGGGAGGACCATAGCGATTATTAACAAGATAAAAGGTGGAGCTGAGAGCAACCAAAAACTTTGCCTTTAAAAACAATGTAAAAATGAAAAATTACAAAAAAAAAAGGGAAGACAGAAACAGGGGGAGACAGAAACAGAGACACAGAAACAGAGAAGCCTGGGGTCGGAAACTTCCTGCCGCTAGCTCGTTTGCTGGAGACTGAATTATCAGTAGAAAATTGTCATTTCTCTTGTGTCCTGTAATACCTTGTTCCCAGGAGTCATGTGGAACCTTCTTCTGAAGGCCTGGCCTTTGCTGTGTGGGTGGGAGGACCAGAGAGATAATTAACAATATAAAAGGTGGAGCTGAGAGCAAGGGAAAACTTTACTTTTCAAAAAAATGTAAAAAGGAAAAATTACAAAACCAAGGGAAGACAAAAGCAGGGGGAGACAGAATCGTAGACAGAGAAACAGGGATAGATGGCTGGATGTCGGGGGACTTCCTAACTCTAGCTCATTTGCTGGAGGTTCAATTAGCAGTAGAAAATCTTCATTACTCCTGTGCACTGAAATGCCTAGTTTGCAGAAGCCACTTGGAACCTTCTTCTGAAGACCTGGCTTCTTCTGCTGTTAGCTTGTTAGCTGGGGTCTGAATTATCAGTACAAAATCTTTATTTTTATGCCCTAAAAAACCTAGTTTGCAGGAGAAATGTGTGACATTTTTCTGAAGGCCTGGCCTTTCCTGCCACTAGCTCATTTGCTGAAGGCTGAATTATCAGTAGAAAATCTTCATTTCTCTTTTGCCCTGAAATATCTAGTTTGCAGAAGCTATGTTGATCCTTCTGAAGGCCTGGCCTCTTCTGCCTTGGTGAAAGGACCAGAGTAATAACTAACAAGACAGACGGTGGAGTTGAGAGCAAGAGAAGAACATTGCCTTTTTAAAAATGTAAAAATAAAGATTTTTTTTAAAAAAAGGAAAGACAGAAGTAGGGAGAGACAGAAACAGACACACAGAAACAGAGATAGAAAGCTAGGGGTGTGGGAGGCTCCTTACTGATAGCTTGTTTGCTGGAGACTGAATTGTCAGAAGAAAATCTTCATTTCTCCTGTGCCCTGAAATACCTAGTTCCCAGAAGACATGTGGAACCGTCTTCTACAGGCCTGACCACTTCTGTCACTAGCTCGATTTCTGGAGGCTTAATTTTCTGTTGAAAATATTAATTTCTCTTTGCCACATAATATCTAGTTTGCAGGAGCCATGTGGAGGCTTCGTCTGAAGGCCTGGCCTCTTCTGCCTTGGTGAAAGGACTGGAGTGATAATTACCAAGATAAAAGGTGAAGTTGAGAGCAAGAGAAGAACTTTGCCTTAAAAAAATATAAAAAGAAAAAGTTACAAAAAAAAGAAAAAAGAGAAGACACAAGGAGGGAAAGACAGACAAAGAGACTCAGAAACAGAGATAGAAGGCTGGCCCCAGGGGCTCCTTACCACTAGCTCATTTGCTGGAGGCTGAATAATCAGTAGTAAATCTTCATTTCTTCTGTGCCCAGAAAGACATAATTACCAGAAGCAATGTGGAAATTTCTGAATGCTTGGCCTCTTCTGCCTCAGTGGGAGGGCCAGAATGATAATTAACAAGATAAAAGGTGGAGCTGAGAGTAAGAAAAAAACTTTGCTTTTAAAAAAAAATGTAAGAAAAAATCTTACAAAAAGAAAAAAGGGAAGACAGAAGCAGGGGGAGAAAGAAACAGAGACACAGAAACAGAGATAGAAGGCTGGGGTGGGGGCTCCCTACTTCTAGCTCATTTGCTGGATGCTGAATTATCAGTAGAAAATCTTCATTTCTCCTGTGCCCTGAAATAGCTAGTTCGCAGGAGCCTTGTGGAACCTTCTTCTGAAGGCATGGCCTCTTCAGCCTTGGTGAAAGAACCAGAGCGATAATTAACAAGATAAAAGGCCGAGCTGAGAGCAACAGCACTTTGCCTTTAAAAAAATGTAAAAAGGAAAAGTTACAAATAAAAGGGAAGACAGAAGCAGGGAGAGACAGAAACAGAGAACAGAAACAGAGATAGAAACCTGGGGACAGAGGCTCCCTCCTGCTAGCTCATTTTCTGGAGGCTGAATTATCAGTAGAAAATTTTCATTTCTCTTGTGTCCTGAAATATCTAATTCCCCATAGCCATATGGAACCTTCTTCTGAAGGCCTGGCCTTTTCTGCCTTGGTGAATGGAATAGAGCAATAATTAACAAGACAAATGTTGAAGTTGAGAGCAAGAGAAGAACATTGCCTTTAAAATAAAAATGTAAAAAGCAAAAATTACAGAAAAAAAGGAAGAAAGCAACAGGGAAGACAGAAACAGAGACACAGAAACAGAGATAGAAGGCTGGGGGTCGAGGGCTCACTATAGCTAGCTCATTTGCTGGAGGCTGTATTATCAGTAGAAAATCTTCCTGTGCCCTGAAATATGTATTTCGCAGGAGCCACATGGAACCTTCTTCTGAAAGCCTGCCCTATTCTATCTGTGAAGGTGGACCAGAGTAATTACTACCAAAAGAAAAGTGGGAGCTGAGAGCAAGAGAAAAACTTTGCCTTTGAAAAATATGTAGTAAAGGGGACCAGCAGTTAGCGTAATGGCTATGTCACTGGACTCCCATGTAGTCGACCGCAGTTCGCGTCCTGGACCCGGTGGCTTAAAACTCACACCGGGCATGTGTGCGTGCATGCCCAAGATCCCGGGAGGAGAATGAAGGAGAAGGGATAGCAGCATGACCATCCCCTCTGGGGGGGGGTGATTTCTTGCTTTCTGTCTCTATGTCTCTCTCTGTCTGTCTGGCGAGTGCACATGCCCTATAGCAAAAATCTCTCCAAAAAAAAAAATATGTAGTAAGGAAAAATTACAACAAAAAGGGAAGACAGAGGCAGGAAGAGACATAAATAGAGACAGAGAAACAGAGATAGAAAGCTGGGGGGCACTCCATACCACTAGATCATTTGCTGGAGGCTGAATTATCAATAGAAAATCTTCATTTCTCCAGTGCCCTGAAATACCTAGTTTGCAGGAGTCATTTGGAAACTTCTCCTTAAGACCTAGTGCCTTCTGCCATAAGGTCTTTGCAGAAGGCTGAATTATCAGTCGAACATCCATCTTAATTTCTCTTTTGCCCTAAAAAAACTAGTTT
This sequence comes from Tupaia belangeri chinensis, assembly GCF_000334495.1. NCBI lineage: Eukaryota > Metazoa > Chordata > Mammalia > Scandentia > Tupaiidae > Tupaia > Tupaia belangeri. The sequence goes on from NW_006203760.1 coordinate 64,947, forward strand.
GCAGAGGTCATGTGGAACCCTCTTATGAAGGCCATCCCACTTCTGCCACTAGTTTGTTTACAAGAGGCTGTATTAACAGTAGGAAACCTTCTTTTCTTTTGTGCCCTGATATTCCTAGTTCTAAGGAGCCATGTGGGACCTTTGGAAGTCCAGACCTCTTCTGCCTGGTAGGGAGGACCAGAGCGATAATTAACAAGATAAAGAGTGAAGCTGAGTGCAAGAGAAAAACTTGCCTTTAAAACAAATGTAAAAAGTAAAAATTACAAAAAAAAAATAAAAGGGAAGACAGAAGCAGGGAGAAACAGAAGCAGACACACAGAAACAAAGATAGAAAGCTGTGGTTGCTGGGACTCCTTACCGCTACCTCATTTGCTGGAGGCTGAATTATCAGTAGAAAATCTTCATTCCCTGAAAAATTTAGTTCACTGGAGCCATGTGGAACCTTCTTCTGAAGGCCCGGCTTCTGCCTGGGTGGGACGACCAGAGCGATAATTAACAAGATCTAGACTTCTTTTTTCTTACTCCTATGGAGACAAAATCCACTTCTATGGGATGCCTTTCTTAGGTTTTCTTTTTTTGTTTTTGTTTGTTAAAAAGGAAGACAGAATAAGGGAGAGAAAGAAACAAACACAGAAACAGCAATAGAAGTCTGGATGTGGGGGTGGGTTCCCTACCGCATGTTCATTTCCTAAAGGCTGAATTATCAGTAGAAAAGATTCATTTCTCCTGTGTCCTGAAATAATTTGCAGAACCTATGTGGAACCTTCTTCTGAATACATGGCCTCTTCTGCCTGGGTGTGAGGTTCAGAGCAAGAATTAACAAGATAAAAGGTCTAGCTGAGAGCGTGAGAAAAACTTTGCCTTTAAAAATATGTAAAAAGGAAAAATTAAAGAAAAAAGGAATACAGACACAGAAAGAAAGAGAAACAGATACACACAGAAAAACAGATATAAGGCTGGGAAAGGCAGGGTTCCCTACTGTTAGCTCACTTGCTGGAGGTTGAATTATCAGTAGGAAAACTTCATTTCTCTTGTGCCCTGAAATACCTAGTTCGCAGGAGCCATGTGGAACCTTCTTCTGAAGGCCTGGCCACTTCTGCCTGGGTGGGAGGACCAGAGTGATAATTAACAACACAAAAGGGGAAGCAGAGTGCAAGAGAAAAACTGCCTTTAAAACAAATGTAAAAAGAAAAATATACCAAAAAAAGGGAAGACAGAAGCAGGGAGAGGCAGAAACAGACACACAGAAAAAGAGATTGAAGGCTTGGGTTGGGGTGGGGGGTGCTCCCTAATACTAGCACATTTGCTGGAGGCTGAATTATCAGTAGAAAATCTTCATTTCTCCTGTGCCCTGAAATCCCGAGTACGCAGGAGCCATGTGGTGTCCTGACCCGGGGGGACAGCCGAACAGGTTTCCTGAGTGAAGGAGTGAGAGCCAGGACAAGCGGCGTAGTGTTACAGCACGGAGATGACAGTGTTGTCCGTTTATTGTGGGCAGCATGGTACAGCACAGAGACGACGCAGTGTCACAACTCTTAAGGGTCACGTCGTCTACTGTGAGCAGCATGGAGACAATGCAGTGTCACAGCTCTTCAGGGTCGTCCGGAGATGATGTAGTGTTACAACTCTTCAGGGTCTCCCAAGTCGTCTGGAGATGATGCAGTGTCAGCTCTTCAGGATCTTCAGAGTCGTCTGGAGACTGCGCAGTGTTTCAGCTCTTCAGGCTCTTCAGTTGTCGTCTTCCTGGTCGTTGTCGTCGTCTCGGTCATCTGTGTCGTCTGGCTACTGTGGGCCAGGCATCGTGGTTATATACACTCTGGTGGGTTGTAAATGGTGGGTCATGATTGGTTGTAAACAGTGGACTGTGATTGGTTGTAAACGGCGGGCCCTGATTGGTTGTTAACGGTGGGTTATGATTGGTTGCTTGTGGACCAATCATGAGGTGCCGGATATGCAAATTTGAGGGATTCTAGTGGCCAATCAGAGCAAGGTTTCAAAGGTCAGGTTTTTGGAAGGGAACCAATCATCGTAATTGTTTGCTCTCTGAGAACCCTCGGCAGACTCGCTGGTGTGCAGCTTCCCACAATGTGGAACCTTCTTCAGAAGGCCAGAACACTTCTGCCTTGGTGGGAGGACCAGAGTGATTATTAAAAGGTGGAGCTGAGAGCAAGAGAAAAGCTTTGCCTTAAAAAAATGTAAACAGAAAGAAATTACCAAAAAAAATGGAAGAAAGAAGCAAGGAGAGACAGAAACAGACACACATAAACAGAGATAGAAGTCTGGGGGTGGGAGGGGATCCCTACCTGTAACTCATTTGCTAGAGGCTGAATTATCAGTAGAAAATCTTCACTTCTTCTGTGTCTTCAAATACCTAGTTTCCAGGAGCCATTTGGAACCTTCTTCTGAAGGCCTGGCTTCATCTGCCACTAGCTAGGTT
>NW_006203760.1:75322-81918 GCF_000334495.1 Tupaia belangeri chinensis
GATGATGTAGTGTTACAACTCTTCAGGGTCTCCCAAGTCGTCTGGAGATGATGCAGTGTCAGCTCTTCAGGATCTTCAGAGTCGTCTGGAGACTGCGCAGTGTTTCAGCTCTTCAGGCTCTTCAGTTGTCGTCTTCCTGGTCGTTGTCGTCGTCTCGGTCATCTGTGTCGTCTGGCTACTGTGGGCCAGGCATCGTGGTTATATACACTCTGGTGGGTTGTAAATGGTGGGTCATGATTGGTTGTAAACAGTGGACTGTGATTGGTTGTAAACGGCGGGCCCTGATTGGTTGTTAACGGTGGGTTATGATTGGTTGCTTGTGGACCAATCATGAGGTGCTGGATATGCAAATTTGAGGGATTCTAGTGGCCAATCAGAGCAAGGTTTCGAAGGTCAGGTTTTTGGAAGGGAATCAATCATGGTAATTGTTTGCTCTCTGAGAAACCTCGGCAGACTCGCTGGTGTGCAGCTTCCCACAATGTGGAACCTTCTTCAGAAGGCCAGAACACTTCTGCCTTGGTGGGAGGACCAGAGTGATTATTAAAAGGTGGAGCTGAGAGCAAGAGAAAAGCTTTGCCTTAAAAAAATGTAAACAGAAAGAAATTACCAAAAAAAATGGAAGAAAGAAGCAAGGAGAGACAGAAACAGACACACATAAACAGAGATAGAAGTCTGGGGGTGGGAGGGGATCCCTACCTGTAACTCATTTGCTAGAGGCTGAATTATCAGTAGAAAATCTTCACTTCTTCTGTGTCTTCAAATACCTAGTTTCCAGGAGCCATTTGGAACCTTCTTCTGAAGGCCTGGCTTCATCTGCCACTAGCTAGTTTACTAGAGGTTGAATTATCAGTAAAAAAAATCTTCATTTCTCTTGTGTCCTGGAAAATCCTAGTTCACAGGAGCCATGTGGAACCTTCTTCTGAATGTCATGCCTCTTTTTCCTCTAGCTCGTTTGCAGGAGGTGAATTACCAGAAGAAAATGTTCTTTTATCTTGTGCCCTGAAATACCTAGTTCACAGGAGTCATATGGAACCTTTTTCTAAAGACTGGGCCTCTTCTGCCTGGGTGGGAAGAACAGAGTGATAATGAACAAGATAAAAGGTGGAGGTGAGAGAAAGAAAAAAACTTTGCCTTTAAAAAAATATAAAAAGGAAAAATGACCAAAAAAGGACAGAAGCAGGGAGAGACATAAACAGAGACACAAAAACAGAGATATAAAGTTGGGGGTAGAGGGGTCTCTCTACCTCTAGCTTGCTTTCTGGAGGCTGAATTATCAGTAGAAAATCTTCATCTCTCCTGTGTCCTGAAATATTTAGTTCGCAGGAGCCATGTGGAACCTTCTTTTGTGTGTCCTGAAATATGTAGTTCGCAGGAGCCATGTGGAACCTTCTTTTGAAAGCCTGGCCTATTCTGCCTGCTTGGGAGAATCAGAGCTGTTATTACCATGATAAAAGGTGGAGGTGAGAGCAAGAAAAAAAACTTTGCCTTTAAAAAAAATGTAAAAAGGAAATATTACCAAAAAAAGGGAGGACAGAAGAAGGGAGAGACAGAAACAGACACACAGAAACAGAGATAGAAGGCTAGGGGTGGCGTGGTTTCCTACCGTTAGCCCATTTACTAGAGGTTGAATTACTAGTAGAAAATCTACACTTCTCCTGTGCCCTGAAATTCCTAGTTTGCAGGAGCCATGTGGAAACTTCTTCTGAAGGCTCGGCCTCTTCTGCCACTAGGACTTTGCTGGGGGCTGAATGATCAGTAGAAAATCTTCATTTCTCTTTTGCCCTGAAAAAACTAGTTCACAGGAGATGTGTGGAACCCTCTTCTGCAGGCCATGCCACTTCTGTCACTTGCTCTTTTGCAGGAGGATGAATTACCAGTAGAAAATCTTCATTTCTTTTCTGTCCTGAAATACCTACTTCGCAGGAGCCATGGGGAACCTTCTTCTGAAGGCCTGGACTCTTCCGCCTGGGTGGGAGGACCAGAATGATAATTAACAAGATAACAGGTGAAGCAGAGTGCAAGAGAAAATGTTTGCCTTTAAAACAATTGTAAAAAGAAAAAGTTACAAAAAAAAGAGAAGACAGAAGCAGGGAGAAACAGAAACAGACACACAGAAACAGAGATAGAAAGCTGGGGTTGGTGGGACTCCCTACTGCTACCTCATTTGCTGGAGGGTGAATTATCAGTAGAACATCTTCATTTCAGGTGAAGCAGAGTGCAAGAGAAAATGTTTGCCTTTAAAACAATTGTAAAAAGAAAAAGTTACAAAAAAAAGAGAAGACAGAAGCAGGGAGAAACAGAAACAGACACACAGAAACAGAGATAGAAAGCTGGGGTTGGTGGGACTCCCTACTGCTACCTCATTTGCTGGAGGGTGAATTATCAGTAGAACATCTTCATTTCTCCTGTACCCTGAAATACCGAGTTGGCATGAGCCACGTGAAACCTTCTTCTGAATGTCTGAGCTCTTCTGCTGTGCTGAGAGGACCAGAGAAATTATTAACAAGATAAAAGGTGGATCTGAGAGCAAGAGAAAAATAAAGTCTTTAATAAAATGGTAAAAAGGAAAAATTGAAAAAAATAAAGGTGGGGGGGAAGACAGAAGAAGGAAGAAACAGAAACAGACACACAGAAACAGAGATAGAAGGCTGGGTGTTTTGCAGGCTCCGTACAACTAGCTCATTTGCTAAAGGCTCAATTATCAGTAGAAAAGATTCATTTCTCCTGTGTCCTGAAATACCTAGCTGGCAGGAGCCATGATTATCCATCTTGGGAAGGCATGGACTCTTCTGCAAGGATGGGAGGTCCAGAGTGATAATTAATAAGATAAAATGTCTAGCTGACAGCAAGAGAAAATCTTTGCCTTTTAAAAAATGTAAAAAGGAAAAATTACAAAAAAGAGGAATACAGAAGCAGAGAGATACAGAAACAGAGACACAGAAACAGAGAGAGAATGTGTGACATGAGTGGGGCTCCCTAAATCTAGCTTGTTTGTTGGAAGCTGAATTATCAGTGGAAAATCTTCATTTCTCTTCTGCCTTGGTCGGAGGACCAGAGTGATAATTAACAAGAGAAAAGGTGGAGCTGAGAGCTAGAGAAAAACTTTGTCTTAAAAAAAGTAGAAAGGAAAAATTACACAAAAAATGGAAGACAGAATCACGGAGAGACAGAAAAAGAAACACAAAAACAGAAGGCTGGGGGTGGGTGGGGGGTTCCCTACCTTTAGCTCATTTTCTGGAGGCTGAATTTTCAGTAGAAAATCTTCATTTCTCCTGTGCCCTGAAATGCCTATTTTCAGGAGCCATGGAGAACCTTCTTTTGAAGGCCTGGCCTTTTATGGAGCTAGCTCGTTTGCATAAGGCTGAATTATCAGTAGAAAATCTCCATTTCTCCTGTGCTCTAAATACCTATTTGCAGGAGCCATGGAGAACCTTCTTTTGAAGGCCTGGCTTCTTGTGCAGCTAGCTCATTTGCATAAGGCTGAATTATCAGTAGAAAATCTTCATTTCTCCTGTGCCCTGAAATACCTAATTCACAGGAACCATGTGGAACCTTCCTCTGAAGGCCTGGCCTCTTCTGCCTGGGTGATAATAACAGAGCTATTATTAACAATGTAAAAGGTGGTACGGAGAGCAAAAGGAAAACTGTGCCTTTAAAAAGTATTTAAAAAGGAAAAATTACAACAAAAAAAGAGAAGTCGGAAGCAGGGAGAGAGAGAAACAGAGACACAGAAACAGAGATAGAAGGTTGGGTGAGGAGCAGGCTCTCTATCGCTACCTCATTTGCTAAGGCTGAATTTTCAGTAGAAAAGATACATTTCTCCTGTTCTCTGAAATACTTGGTTCACAGGAACCTTGTGGAACCTTCTTCTGAAGGCCTGGACTCTTCTGCCAGGGTGGGAGGACCAGAATGATAATTAACAAGATGAAAGGTGGAGCTGAGAGCTAGAGAAAAACATTGCCTTTTAAAAGGCAATTTTTTTTAAAAAATGGAAAAAGGAAAAATTACAAAAAAAGGGAAGACAGAAGAAAGGAGAGACAGAAACAGAAAAACGAAAATAGAGATAGAAAGCTGGGGGTGGGTGGGGGGTTCCTTACCTCTAGCTCATTTTCTATAAGCTGAATTATCAGTACAAAATCTTCCTTTCTACTGTGTCCTGAACTACCTAGTTTGCAGGAGCCATGGAGTACCTTTTTCGGAAGGCCTGGCCACTTGTGCAGCTATCTCATTTCCTGGAGGCTGAGTTATCAGTAGAAAAACTTCATTTCTCCTGTGCCCTGAAATACGTAGTTCACAAGAGCCATGTGGAACCTTCTTCTGAAGGCCTGGCCTCTTCTGCCTGGGTGGGAGGAACAGAGTGATTATGAACAAGATAAAAGGTGGATCTGAGGCAAGAGAAAAACTTGGGCTTTTAAAAAAATGTAAAAAGGAAAAATGAGAAAAAAATGTCTGGGCAGAAGAAGGGAGAGACAGAAATAGAAACACAGAAATAGCTATAGAAGGCTGGGAGTGTGGGGGCGTTCCCTACCATGAGCTCATTTGCTGGAGGCAGAATTATCCATAGAAAATCTTCATTTCTCCTCTTCCCTGAAATACCTAGTTCACAGGAGTCACGTGGAACCTTCTTCTGAAGGTCTGACCTCTTCTGCTGGATGGGAGGTCCAGAGTGGTAATTAACAAGATGAAAGTTAAAGCAGAGTGCAAGAGAAAAACTTTGCCATTAAAACAAATGTAAAAAAGAAAAATTACAAAAAAAAAAAAAAAAGGAAAGACAGAAGCAGGGAGAAATAGAAAAAGACACATAGAAACAGATAGAAAGCTGGGGTTGTTGGGACTCCCTACCGCTACCTCATTTGCTGAAGGGTGAATTATTAGTAGGAAATCTTCATTTCTCCTGTACCCTGAAATACTGAGTTTGCAGGGGCCATGTGGAATCTTCCTCTGAAAGCCTGGGCTCTTCTGCATTGGTGAGAGAAACAAAGCAATTATTAACAAGATAAAAGGTGGAGCTGAGAGCAAGAGAAAAACTTTGCTTTTTAAAAAATGTAGAATGGAAAAATTACAAAAAAAAAGAAAGACAGAATAAGGGAGAGACAGAAGCAGAGATATAAAACTGGCTGTGGGGTGCATTTCCTACTGCTTGCTCATTTGCTAAAGGCTGAATTATCAGTAGAAAAGATTCATTTCTCCTGTGCCCTGAAATACCTAGTTTGCAGGATCCACGTGGAACCTTCTTCTGAAAGCCTGGTCTCTTCTGCCTAGGTGGGAGGACAAGAGTGATAATTAACAATGATAAAAGGTGGAGCTCAGAGAAAGAGAAAAGCTTTGCCTTTTAAAAAAATGTAAAAAGGAAAAAGGTAAGACAGAAACAAGGAGAGACAGAAACAGACACACAGGAACAGATGGAAGTCTGAGGGTGAGGGGGCTCCTTACCACTAGCACATTTGCTAGAGGCAGAATTATCAGTAGAAAAGATTCATTTCTCCTATGCCCTGAAATACCTAGTTTGCGGGAGCCATGTGGCACCTTCTTCTGAAGGCCTGGACTCTTCAGCCTGAATGGGAGGACCAGAGCAATAATTAACAAGATAAAAGTTGGAGCTGAGAGCTAAAGGAACACATTGCCTTTTTAAAAAAATGTAAAAAGAGATTTTGGGGAAAATGGAGAGATGAAGAGGTCCCACTGATAATTCTGCCTCCAGCATACAAAACTCGCGTGGAGGGGTGGAAGGAAACAGAACAGGCCTTCTGCAAGAGACAGCTCCATGGCTCCTGTGATTTAGCCATTTTGGGGGAAATGGAGAGATGAAGAGGTCCCACTGATAATTTGGCCTCCAACACACAAAACTCATGTGATTGAATTTCCAAGTTTGGAAGAAACCGACCATCCACCAGATGACTAGAAAACGCTGCAGAACCACAAGAAATAAGGGGAAGCAAGAAAATACCTCTCCTCGAAGGGAAAAGGATAACTCTTCTTCATTCACACACAGCTCAATGAAAATCATGGAAATGTCTGATAAAGAATTCAGAACATTCATAATGGCAAAACTTACAGAGATGGAAGAGAAGAGAGACAAGGAACTGCTGAAGAGAAAGGAGAAAGAAGTTGAAGAGATGCAAGAGGTGAGGAAATTCATACAAGATCTAAAAGAGGAATTTCACACTTTACAAAAGAATCAGATGGAACTGCTAGCGATGAAGGATATAATACAAGAAGTCAAAATTTCCCTTGAAAGTATTAAAAGCAGACTAGATCATACAGAAAATAGAATCTCTAATGTAGAAGAGAAAATTGCTGGCCTAGAAAAATTCCACCATGAAGACTGAGAAAATGGCCTAGAAATTTGAGAATAATATATGAGAAATACTAGATACAATTAAATGTCTAAACATTTGGATATTAGGCATCCCAGAAGGCGAAGAGACTCATAAGAGCATTGATAATCTATTCCATGAGATCCTGCAGGAAAACTTTCCAAACCTATAGAGGCACTCAAAGATTCACTCCCAAGAAATACAGAGGACCCCAAATAGAATCAACCCAAGAAAATCTTCTCCAAGACACATTATAGCCAGATTGACCAAAACCACAGA
>NW_006203760.1:82040-82660 GCF_000334495.1 Tupaia belangeri chinensis
AAAATGTATTCAAAGTATTAAGGGAAAAGCAATTTCAACCAAGAATTCTGTACCCAGGAAGATTATCGTTCATTTGAGAAGAAAAGACACAAACATTACTAGATAAACAAAACCTGAAAGAATTTACCAGTACTAGACCAGATCTCCAAGGGAGTGCTATGTCAGCAAAATTAAATGCAGACACACAGAAATAAGAGTACAGAAACTAAGCAAATGAGCAACTTAATTGTAGGAACAGTCTGGAGTTGAGTTTTATATCCTAGAGTCCAATCTGGAAGATCGAACCTCAACAGAAACAGAAGAAATATTAAGTACATGAGACTGAACTGATGAAACAGTGACTTGACTAAATCTTGCTGCTTTCCTTCTAAGCTTTTTTAAGGATACTTGTCCTGTCTTCAGCTTTCAATAGGTTCATGTACCTGCTATTTGAAGGAATACTAACCTGTTTCTAGGCTTTAAGTTTCAACTCAAAACTGCTTTTCTTGAAACCACCAGCTGAACTTGCTATTGAAAGTTGTTAGATTACTTATGATATTGTGTGATCAACGAAATGTTGGGGGAAAAGGAATTGAAGACAACTGTAGACAGCAGAGGTAGTGTAATAAGAGAGTGGAATG
>NW_006203760.1:82764-95667 GCF_000334495.1 Tupaia belangeri chinensis
AAGGAATAAGGGGAAGCAGGAAAATGCCTCTCCTTGAAGGGAAAAGGATAACTCCTCTTCATTCACACACAGTTCAATGGAAATCATGGAAATGTCTGATAAAGAATTCAGAACATTCATAATGGCAAAACTTACAGAGATGGAAGAGAAGAGAGACAAGGAACTGCTGAAGAGAAAGGAGAAAGGAGTTGAAGAGTTGCAAGAAGTGAGGAAATTCATATATTTATATGAAAGTGGAAATGGAATATTATGGATGATACCATGCATGATTAAGCCACTATGCGGTTTATTCTAGATGGGAAAACACATTTACTATGTTGTGATGATGCTTAGGGAATGAATGTAAATTAATACAAAAAAGATTTCAGAAGAAAATAAAAAGCATTAAAAATACCTATTTGATGACTGCAGTAAGCTATATATCCCTAGCTTCGTGCTACTTTATAGTATGTTCTTTCTATTCACTGAGGTTTATGCCTAAAGTCAGACTTGTGTTAATGGATATGTATATATCAGCTGTGCTTGTTAGTGAAAATATTTAGATTGATTAAGATATTTAGTGAAACAATAAAATGGGGGAGGCATACAAAGCAACAATAGATACCAGACACAATGTGGGAGGAGGCTGGAAGATGGCAGAGAGTGAGATAGGGAACAAAGCATGGGAAAAAAGGCAAAATATACAGGAAACAAGAAATGAAAAATTATTTGTTGAGAATAACACATATGTTGATATGCTTGATTGAGCCAATATACAGTGTATTCTGAATGGATAAATCTCATTTTATATGCTATAATGATGTAGAGTGAATGAACGTAAACAACAAAATGTGGAAAAAAAAGAAAATACACAGCTTAAAAAATGTAAAAAGTTAAAATTACAAAAAAGGGGAAGAAAGAAGCAAGGAGAGACAGAAACAGAGAGACAGAAACAGAAATAGAAGGCTGGGAGGGGGGCTCCCTACAGCTAGCACTTTGCTAGAGGCTAAATTATCAATAGAAAAGATAAATTTCTCCTATGCCCTGGGGGTGGAAGGGACTCCCTACCTCAAGCTCATTTTCTGGAGGCTGAATTACCTGTAGAAAATCTTCATTTCTCCTGTTCCTCAAAGAACTACTTTGCAGGAGCCATGTGGAACATTTTCCTGAAAGCCATGCCTCTTCTTCCTCTAGCTCATTTCCAGGAGGCTTAATTACCAATAGAAAATCTACATTTCTCTTTTGCCCTGAAATACCTTGTTCTCAGGAGACATGTGGAACCTTCTTCTGAAGGCCTGGTCTATACTGCCTGGGTGGAAGGACCAGAACAATTATTTTCAAGAAAAAAGGTGGAGCTGAGAGTAAGAGAAAAACTTTGCCTTAAAAAAATGCAAAAGAGGAAAAAAAAGTCAGAAGCAGGGAAAGATGGAAACAGAGACAGAAAAACAGAGATAGAAGGTTGGGGGTAGGTGAGGCTCCCTACCTCCAGCTCATTTGTTGGAGACACGGTTATCAGTAGAAAATCTTGATATCTCCTGTGCCCTGAAATACCTAGTTGGCAGGAGCAATGTGGAACCTCCTACTGCAAACCTGGTTTCTTCTGACTAGGTAGGAGGACAAGAGCAATAATTAACAAGATAAAAGGTAGAACTGAGAGCAAGAGAAAAAGTTTGCCTTTAAATGAAATGTAAAAAAAAATAAAATAAAATAACCAAAAAAGGAAGACAGAACCAAGAAGACAGAAACAGACACACAGAAACAGATATAGAAGACTGGGGGTGCAAGGGCCCCCTACCACTAGCCCTTTTGCTGGAGGCTGAATTATCAGTAGAAAATTCTCATTTCTATTGTGCTATGATAAATCTAATTCACAGGAGCTATATGGAACCTCCTTCTGAAGGTCATGACTTTTCTGCCTCTACTCGTTTGCAGGATGCTGAATTACCAGTAGAAAATCTTCATTTCTCTTGTCCCCTGAAATACTTAGTTCACAGGAGCCATGTGGGAACCTCTTCTGAAGGCCTGGACTCTTCTTCCTGGGTACAAGAACGAGAGATTATTAACAAGATAAATGGTGAAGAAGAGTGTAAGAGAAAAACTTTACCTTTAAAACAAATGTAAATAGGACAAATTACACACACACAAAAAGGGAAGGCATAAACAGGGGGAGACAGAAACAGACTCACAGAAACTGAGATAAAAAGTTGGGGTTAGGAGAACTCCCTAAGGCCATCTCATGTGCTGGAGTCTGAATTATCAGTAGAATATCTTCATTTCTCCTGGGTCCTGAAATATCAAGTTTGCAGGAGCCATGTGGAACCTTCTTCTGAAGGCCTGGACTCTTCTGCCTGGGTGGGAGGACCAAAAAGATTATTAAGAAGACAAAGGTGGAGCTGAGAGCAAGAGAAAATCTTTGCCTTTAAAAAAATGTAAAAAGGAAAAATTACAAAAACAAAAAAATAATTGAAGAGGGGGGACACAGAAAAGAAGACACAAAAACAGAAATAGAAGGCTAGGGGAGGGGGGATCCCTACAGCTAACTTGTGTGCTGGTGACTGAATTATCAATAGAAAAGATTCATTTCTCCTGTGCCCTTAAATACCAAGTTTTCAGGAGCCATATGGAACCTTCTTCTGAGACCTGGTCTCTTCTGCTTTGGTGGGAGTACCAGAGCAATAATTAACAAGATAAAAGGTGGAGTTGAGAGCAAGAGAAAAAAATTGCTTAAAAAAATTGTATAAAGGAAAAATGACAAGAAAAAAGCCAGGACAGAAGCAGGAGGGACAGAAACACACAGAAAAAGAGATAGAAGGCTGAGGGTAGGGTGGGTTCCCTAACTCTAGCTCATTTGCTAAAGTCTGAATTATCAGTAGAAAAGCTTCATTTCTCCAGTGCCCTGAAATACCTAGTACGCAAGAGCCATGTGGAACCTTCTTCTGAAGGCCTGGAATCTTCTGCCTGGTGGGAGGACCAGTGATAATCAACAAGATAAAAGGTGGAGTTGAGAGCAAGAGAAAAATTGTGCCTTTAAAAAAATGTAAAAAGGAAAAATTACAAAAAAAGAATAGACAGAAGTAGAGAGAGACAGAGAAAGAAGCACAAAAACAGAGATAGAAGGCTGAGGGTGGGGCCCTCCCTACCTCTATCTCATTTTCTGTAGGCTGAATTATCAGTAGAAAATCTTTATTTCTCCTTTGGCCTGAAATAGTAGTTTGCAGGAGTCAAGTGGACCTTCTTCTGAAAGCATGGCCTATTCTGCATGCATGGGAGGACCAGAGCGTATATTACCAAAATAAAATGTGGAACTGAGAGCAAGAGAAAAACTTTGCCTTAAAAAAAATGTGAAAAGGAAAAATTACAAAAAAAGAGAAAACAGAAGCAGAGAGAGACAGAAACAGAGACACAGAAAGAGAGATAAAATGCTGGGGGTGTGTGGGGCTCCCAACCTCAAGCTCATAAGTTGGAGGCACAATTATCAGTAGAAAATCATCATTTGTCCAGTGCCCTGAAATACCTAGTTTGCAGGAGTCATGTGGAACCTTCTCCTAAAAGCCTGGACTCTTCTACCTAAGTGGGAGGACCTGAGCGATAATTAACAAGATAAAAGGTAGAGATGAGAGCAAGAGAATAAGTATGTCTTTAAAAAAATGTAAAAGGGAAAATTTCCGAAATAAATGGGAAGGCAGAAGCAAGGAGAGACAGAAACAGAGACACAGAAAGAGAGATAAAAGGCTGGGGGTTGGGGGGCTCACTACCTCTAACTCGTATGCTGGAGGCTGAATTATCAGTAGAAAATCTTTATTTCTTCTGTGCCCTGAAGTACCTAGTTCGCAGGAGCCATGTGGAAACTTTTTCTGAAAGCTTGACCTCTTTTACTTGGGTGGGAGGACCGGAGTGATAATTAACGAGAAAAAAGTTAGAGCTCAGAGGAAGATAAAAACTTTGCTCTTAAAAAAATGTAATAAGGAAAGTTTTTTAAAAAAGTTAATACAGAAACAGAGAAAGACAGAAACATACACACAGAAACACAGATAGAAGTTTGTGGGTGGGGAGGCTCCCTACCACTAGCTCATTTGCTGGAGGCTGAATTATAAGTAGAAAATGCTCATTTCTCTGGTGCCCTTAAATCCCTACTTCACTGTAGCCATGTGGAACCTTTTCCTGAAGGTCTGGCCTCTTCTGCCTGGTTGGCAGGCACAGAGTGATTATTAAGAAGATAAAGAGTGAAGGGGAGGGCAAGAGAAAAACATTGCCTTTAAAAAAATGTGAAAAGATAAAATTTCCCAAAAAAAGGGAATACAGAAGCAGGGAGAGTGGTGCCCTTAAATCCCTACTTCACTGTAGCCATGTGGAACCTTTTCCTGAAGGTCTGGCCTCTTCTGCCTGGTTGGCAGGCACAGAGTGATTATTAAGAAGATAAAGAGTGAAGGGGAGGGCAAGAGAAAAACATTGCCTTTAAAAAAATGTGAAAAGATAAAATTTCCCAAAAAAAGGGAATACAGAAGCAGGGAGAGAGGGAAACCGAGACACAGAAACAGAAATAGAAGGTTGGGGGTGGGGAGTCTCCCTACCACCAGCACGTTTGCCAGAGGCTGAATTATCAGTAGAAAAGGTTCATTTCTCCTATCCCCTGAAATACCTAGTTCACAGGAGCCATGTGGAACCTTCTTCTGAAGGCCTGGCCTCCTCTGCCTGGGTAGGAGGACCATAGCGATAATTAACAAGATAAAAGGTGGAGTTGAGAGCAAGAGAAAAACATTGCCTTTAAAATAAATTGTTTAAAAGAAAAATGACAAAAAAAAAGTCAGGACAGAAACAGGAGAGACAGACATGAGACACAGAAACAGAGATAGAAGGGTGGGGGTTGGGCAGGCTCCCAACCTCTAGCTCATTTGCTAAAGTCTGAATTATCAGTAGAAAATCTTCATTTTTCCTGTGCCCTGAAATACCTAGTTTGCAGGGGTCACGTGGAACCTTCTGAAGGCCTGGACCCCTCTACCTTGTGGGAGGATCAGAGCGATAATTAACAAGATAAAAGATAGAGCAGAGAGCAAGAAATAAACTTTGTCTTTAAAAAAATGTAAAAAGTACAAAAAAAGGGAAGACAAAAGCATTGAGAGACAGAAAAACAGACACAAAAACAGAGATAGAAGGCTGAGGATGAGGGGGGCTCCCTATCTCTAGCTCATTTTCTGCAGGTTGAATTATAAGTACAAAAATCTTCATTTCTCCCCTGCTCTGAAATATCTGGTTTGCAGGAGCCATGTGGAACCTTCTTCTGAAGGTCTGGCCTCTTCTGCAGATAGCTCATTTTCTGGAGGCTGAATTATCAGTAGAAAATCTTCATTTCTCCTTCACCCTGAAATACGTAGTTCATAGGAGCCTTGTGGAACCTTCTGAAAGCCTGGCCTATTCTGCCTTTACGGGAGGACCAGAGCAATTATTACCAAAATAAAATTGGAACTCAGAGCAAGAGGAAAACATTGCATTTAAAAAAAAGTAAAAAGGAAAAATTCCCCCCAAGAAAAGGGAAGACAGAAGCAGGGAGAGACAGAAACAGAGACACAAAAACAGAGATAGATGACTGGGGGTGTGGTCTCCATACCTCTAGGTCTCCATACCTCTAGCTCGTTTTCTGATGGCTGAACTGTCAGTAGAAAATCTTCATTTCTTCTGTGCCCTGAAATACCTAATTCCCAGGAGCTATGTGGAACCTTCTTCTGAAGGCGTGGCCTCTTGTACAGCTAGCTCGTTTACTGGAGTCTGAATAACAAGTACAAAATACTCATGTCTCCTGTGTCCTGAAATACTTACTTCACAAGAGCAATGTGGAACCATCTGCATGGGTGGGTGAACCAGAGCAATAATTAACAAGATAAATTTGGAGCCAAGAGCAAGAAAATAACTTTGCCTTAAAAAAATGGTATTAAGAATAAATGACCAAAAAAAGTCAGTACAGAATCAGGAGAGACAGAATCAGAGACAGAAACAGAGATAGAAGGCTGGGGTTGGGAGCTCCCTACAGCTAGCTCGTTTTATGGAGACTGAATTATCAGTAGAAAATCTTCATTTCTCCTGTGCCCTGAAATACCAAGTTTGCAGGAACCATATGGAACCTTCTTCTGAAGACCTGCCACTTCTGCTTCAGTGGGAGGACCAGAGTGATAATTAACAAGATGAAAGGTGGAGCTGAGAGCCAGAGAAAGACTTTGTCTTAAAAAAAATCGTATTAAGGAAAAATGACCAATAAAATGTCAGGACAGGGAAGCAGCTGTTAGCATAATGGCTATGTTGTTCGATTCCCACGTAGTTGATGGCGGTTTGCATCTCAGACCCGGTGGCTTAGAACTCATGCCAGGCACATGTTCATGTGTGCCCAAAATCCCAAGAGGAGACTGGAGGAAAAGGTATTGCAACATGACCATCCCACATGGGGGATTGTACAAAGGAAAAACTACAGGAAAAAAGGGAAGAAAGAAGCAGAGAGAGACAGAAACAGACACACAGAAACAGAGAAACAAGGCTGGGGGTGGGGAAGGCTCCCTACCTCTAGCTCATTTGCTAAAGGCTGAATTAGCATTATAAAAACTTCATTTCTCCTGTTCCCTGAAATACTTAGTTCACAGGAACTATCTGGAACCATCTTCTGAAGGCATGGACTCTTCTGCTTGGGAGGGAGGTCCAGAGTGATAATTAACAAGATAAAAGGTTTAGCTGAGAGAAAGAGAAAAATTTTGCCTTTTAAAAACAAGAAAAAAGAAAAAAATTACCAAAAAATAAAAATAAGGGAAGACAGAAGCAGTGAGAGACAGAAACAGAGACACAAAAAAAGAGATAGAAGGCTGGTATTGGGGGTGCTCCCTACCACTCACTTGTTTACAGGAGGCTGAATTATCTGTAGAAAATCTTTATTTCTCCTGTGCCCTGAAATACCTAGTTCTCAGGAGCCATGTGGAACCTTCTTCTGAAGACCTGGTGTCTTCTGCCTGGGTGGGAAGACCAGAGCAATTATTAACAAGATAAAAGGTGGATCTGAGAGCAAGTGAAAAACTTTGCCTTTAAAAAAAGCTGTAAAAAGAAAAACTTACAAAAAAATGTGAAGAAGCAGGGAGAGACTGAAACAGAGACACAGAATCAGAGATAGAAGGCTGGGGTTGGGGGTACTCACTACTGCTAGCTCATTTGCTGGAAGCTGAATTATAAGTAGAAAATCTTTATTTCTTCTGTGCCCTGAAATACCTCCTTTGCAAGAGCCATGTGGAACCTTCTTCTGAAGGCCTGGACTCTGCTGCCTGGGTTGGAGGATCAGAGTGCCTGACTTTGTTCACCTGTGTGGCCTTCCTGTGCACCCACCCTGGCTGGAGCATGGCTTCCGGCAGGCAGCATCTCACTCCCTGACCCAAAAATATACTACAAAGCTGTAGTAATCAGAACAGCATAGTACTGGCTCAGAAATAGACATGTGGACCAGTGGAACAGATTAGAGGTCCCAGAAATAAATACCCAAACATACAATCAACTGATTTTTTATTTGGAGAGGTTTTTTGCTATAGGGTGCGTGTGCTTGCCAGACAGAGACATAGAGACAGAAAGCAAGAAATCACCCCCCAGTGAAGATGGTCATGTCACAATCCCCTCTCCTCCATTCTCCTTTCTGAATCTTGGGCATGCACGCACATGTGCCTGGCGTGAGTTTTAAGCCACCAGGTCCAGGACGCGAACTGCGGTCGACTATGTGGGAGTCCAGTGATATAGCCATTACACTAACTACTGGTTCCCAACTGATTTTTGAGAAGTGGTACCAGTCAATCCAGTGAGAAAAAGAAAACCTCTTTAGCAAATGGCGCTGAAAAAACCTGGATTTCCACTTGCAGACATATGAATCTGAACACCTACCTCTTACCTCTGGCAAAAAAATCAAGTCAAGATGGATCAAAGATCTAAGTCCCAGATCTCAAACTGTAAAACTACTCCTAGAGAACACTCAGAAAACTCTGGGAGACATTGGTTAGAGAAAGATTTCTTAAATAGAAACTTAAAGCATAATTGATGATCCCCAAAATAGACAAGTAGGATGACATCATACTAAGAAATTTCTGCATGGCAAAAGACACAGTAATTAGTGTGAATAGATAGCCCTCAGAGTGGGAAAATATTTTTGTAAACTATAGGTCAGATAGTGGACTGATAACCAGAATTCACAAGGAACTCAAGCAGCTGTTCTGAAAAAAAGACAATCAATCTTATTAAATGATGGAAGAGGGACCAGCAGGTGGCATGGTGGTTAAGGTGTTGAACACTTCCACAAGGCTGACCATGGTTCCAGTCCCAGACGTGGCAGCTTGCTTTCTCAATCTTTCTCTCTCTCTGTTTCTCTCTGGTCAAATTAAAAATAAATGAATAAATAAATAAAATAAATAATCATATATTAAAAAATAAAAGTTCTTATTAAAAAAAGGATGGAGGAATGAGTTGAAAAAAACACTTTCTAAAGGTGACATACTAATATTTAAGAGTCATATAAAAAATGTTCAAAATCCCTTATTGTAAGGGAAATGCAGATCAAAACAACAATGAAATACTACACAACCCCAGTTAAAATGATTAAGATTAAAAATAAAAAAGGTAAGTGCTGGCGGGTTGTGGTGAAAAGGGAACTCTTACACTGCTGGTGGGAATGTAAATTGGTCTATTCATTGTGGAGAACAATTTGGAGATTCCTGAAAATTGCAAAAATAGAACCACCATATAATCCAGCAATCCCACTCCTTGGTATCTACCCAAAGAACAGAATACTTAATTGGAAAATCGCTTGCACATCAATGTTTACTGTGGCATTATTCACAATTTCTAAGTCCTGGAAACAACTCAAGTGCCCACAAACAGATCAAAAGATAGAAAAACTGTGGTACATACACTCAATGGAATACTATTAAGCCATAAAAAATAACAAAACCCTGGCTTTTGACAGAAAGTGGATGAATGTGAAAGATTTACTGCTGAATAAAGCCAGCCTATGAAGGAGAGGCATTGTATGTCCCCACGTAATATATACTGAGTTTTTATACTCTATGACAAATCATAATTGACTAAAATATATAGAAACACAGTATAGAGATGTAAATAACTGATATAGTGTGTGTGAAAGAGAGGGATCTGAGGAAGGTCATTTAAAAGAAGAATAGGGAGGCAAAGCATTAATGGTACAAATAAATGTGGTATTATCTGTTGTAGATACCTTATAGATTCATCAACTGTACTAGAAATGTTCACCTATTGAAATGGCTGTTTTGTAAGCCAAGTAATAATGTAATTAAATGTATAAAAAATGAGACTCTCCTTTCCTGCCAGCAGGCACAAGGTCCACCTACAGGCCTCTGGCCAGGAAGGAATATTGAGGTAGAGTCACCTCTGAACCCCACCTCACTTCCAGACTCCCCAGCCCAAGACTCCACCTCCTGTGTAGGTAGATAGGATCTCTCTGCAGTGGCTTTTTTTCTTGAAGCCCCACTATTCTCTTAATACCTAGCTCTGCCTCTCTCCACAGAATCTCCTTGCCTGCCAGCAGGCGCAAGGTCCACCTACAGGCCTCTGGCCAGCAAGGGATATTGAGGGAGGGTCACCTCTGACTCCCAACCCACTTCATGACTCCCCAGACCAAGACTTCACCTTCTAGATAGGTAGGCAGGATCTCTCTGCAGTGGCTTTTTTTCTTGAAGCCCCACTATTCTCTTAATACCTAGCTCTGCCTCTCTCCACAGAATCTCCTTGCCTGCCAGCAGGCACAAGGTCCACCTACAGGCCTCTGGCGAAATTGACTGTTACGCTATTGCGTGGCACTCAACTTTTTCTTTATTTTTCTCTGTTGTCTTTCATTTTGTTTCTTATTATCCTCTCCTCTTCAGTTATTACCATGCCAGAGGGACTAGACAGGTCTAGAAACAGATATCTGAAATTTCCTAGTAAGATAAGTGTCTCTGGGATCCTCCTACATACTGATCCACCTGTGAAAATGGAGGTACTGCTTTTTAGACACCTCAGTAGAGTTCCCTTCTTGAGAGCATATTGGTAAAAACAACAGAAGAGAGACCTCAGCAAACATCTATTCCCACCTAAAAGGAAATACTCTTACTCCTAGTGGGAGAAACGTTCCCCCAAAAGGTTTTCAAAAGGGAATAAATCTTCCAATGGCTAGAAGTAGAAAAAAGAGCCTCAGGTTTGAATTAACAGGGAAATGTGTCTCCAACAAAGGAAAATACCCCTCCATGTCTCGGAAATATGGAAGACATTACCAAAATGACAGACACAGAATTTCAAACATTCATGATGACCAAATTCTGTGAATTGGAACAGAAAAGAGCCAATGAACTGCAGGAAATTAGGAAGTCCTTCCAGGAATGAAAGAAGAAATGGATACTCTGAGAAAGAATCAGGTGGAACTATTAGAGATAAAGTCTATAATACAGGAAATCAAAAACTCTCTGGAAAGTATTAGGAGCCTATTAGACTATGCTGAAAATCAAATCTCCAATGTAGATAAAAGCTCTGATCTAGAAAAAAAAACACCAAAAATATTGAGAAAATAACTAAAAAACATGAAGATAATATACAAGAAATACTAGACTCTATTAGACGCCCAAACATCAGAATAATTGGCATCCCAGAAAGTGAAGAAACTAATAGTGGAATTTTCTTCCACGAAATCCTGGAAAAAATTTCCCAAGCCTAGAGAGGCACTCAACCATCCAGACCCAAGAAATACAAAGGACCCCAAATAGAATCAACCCCAGAAGTTCTTCCCCAAGGCACATCTTAGCCAGGCTGTTTAACATCACAGATAAAGACATAATATTAAAACTGGCAAGAGAGAAATGAGAAGTAAGTTACAAAGGTCATCCCATAAGGCTAACACCAGACCTCTCATCAGAAACAATACAAGCAAGGAAAGAATGGGAAGACATTTTGAAAGTATTAAGAGAGAAATAATTTCAGCTGAGACTATTATATCATGCAAGATTATCCTTCACTTGAAAAAAAAAAGATTAAAATATTCTCAAACAAAACCTGAAAGAATTCGCCAACACCAGACCAGCTCTTCAAGAAACCCTGAAGAAAGTACTGTTCCAGGAAAACTAAAGAATCAACAGCCAGAAACAAAGAAATAACAAGCAACTAAGAAAATGGCCAACCTAAATATCGATATAGATCCTGTAACATTGATAATAACATTGAATGTTAATGGATTAAATTCTCCAAGACACACAGACTGCTGAATGGATTAAAAAAAAAAAAAAAACCAGAAACCCTCTCTCTGTTGCCTACAGGAAACCCACCTCCTGGAGAAAGACATCCATAGACTGAAAGTGAAGGGTCGGAAAAAGGTTTTCCATACAATTGGAATAAAAAAAGAGCTGGAGTTGTGATACTAATTTCTGACAAAATAGAATTTAAAACAAAAACCTTTCTAAGCAATAAAGAAAGGCACTATATCTTAGTAAAAGGATCTATAGATCAAGAAGATATAACACTTATTAATTTCTATGCACCTAACACAGGAGCACCCAAATATGTGAAGTAAGAACTGTTAGATCTGAAAGGTGAGATAGACTGCAACATAGTTGTTGGAGATTTCAACACCACATTTTCCCCTCTGAACAGATCATCTAGGCAAAGAATAGGTAAACAGATAAAGGATCTAAAGGATACCATAAATCCACTGGACTTAACAGACATCTATAGAACTTTCCACCAGAAAACCACAAGATATAGTTTTTTCTCACCCCAACATAGAACCTTCTCGAAGATTGACCACATCATAGGGCACAAAGCAAGCCTCTACAGATGCAGAGGGATAGAAACTATACCCAATATCTTCTCTGACCATGATGGAATTAAACTTGATTTTAATTTCAAGAGAAATCCTCAAAAATACCTAAAAACATGGAAACTAAATGACCTAGTCCTGAATGACTCCACCATTACCGAAGAAATAAAGACTGAAATCAAAAGTTTCATGGAAGCCAATGACAATGAAGACACTAGTTTCCATAATCTTTGGGACACTGCTAAAGCAGTCATAAGAGGAAGTTCATAGCAATTAGTGTACATAAGAAGAAGACGGAAAAAATGCTAATGGATCACCTAACATCAAGCCTCAGAGAATTGGAAAAGCAATAGCAAAAAAATCCAAAAAAACTCCAGGAGAAAGGAAATAATAAAGATCTGAGCAGAAATAAATGAAATAGAAAATAAACACACTGTACAGAAAATAAATGAAAGTAAAAGCTGGTTCTTTGAAAGGATAAACAAAATTGATACACCATTAGCAAGACTTATTAAGAAGAAGAGAGAAAGGAACCAGGTGAATCAAATCTTCAGTGAGGCTGGTAACATAACAACAGATGATGGGGCCATGCAGGCAACACAAGCTGGTAAGGATGCTGCCTCCCATTCTAAGGCAGGGCCTGGACTGGGAAGAAACTGATGCAGGGCCCAGTTTACGAGCCCTCCCTTGTGTCCTTGTACTGGCTGGTATTCAATTTCTCTGCCGTGAGTTTTACTGTTATTACAGTACCCTGTGAGGGTAAAACATCACCCCCAACCATTGCAATAAAGCCAATTAGTGATCTTGCAGGAATGTGGTTCCCTAAGACTGACAGGAGGACCAGGAAGTTTAAGACTCCCCCACCTGTCTGTTTTTAAGCCAAAATTAACACATAGATAAAGTTAGGATAAACCAAATTAGCATTAGAAGCATATGTAGACTAAGTTAGTTTAAGGCTAGTTTTATGTAAATACTCCTTGTTAAAGCTACAGGCCAAAATTAGCTCATGCTAGACAAAGTCAGCACATTCACCCAGAAATAAAATAAAAGAACTCACTAATTGACAGACTCAGCAAATAAAACAAAAACCCATGTTTTTT
>NW_006203760.1:96102-113687 GCF_000334495.1 Tupaia belangeri chinensis
AGTAATCAAGATCTAAGAAGAAGATACAACAGACAAATGGACTTCCTCATCCTGAGAACTGTGATTGATTTTACCTGATCTGACAAGACAAACAGCATGTTTTATAATTATTGCTTCCATGCTTTGAACACCCTGTTCTTTAGAATAAATTTTTTACTACCCCTCACCCTCTTTACTTCCTAAACCTCCCTCAATAAACATGCATGTTTTAATAGCCATGGTACGGCAGCATGGAGCTGGCTTTGGCTGTGGCCGGCTGAGAACATGCTAAGAAGCAATGAGGTCTCAGTCTAATTTTTGTTTCTAATCACCTGTGTTGCCTTCCTGTGTATGAGAAACCCACCACTGCTGAGACTGGACTCCAGCAAACAGATATAGTAGAAATTCAAAACAACATTAGAGGATATTTTGAACAGCTATATGCTAAGAAAAAAAGACAATCTGAATGAGATGGACAAATTCCTGGACAAATATAATATACAAAGATTGAGCCAGGAGGATATACAAAGTCTGAATAGGCTCATAACAAGCCAGGAGATTGAATCAGTAATAAATAACCTCCCAGCAAAGAAAAGTCCTTGCTCTGATGACTTCACCTCTGAATTCTATAAAACTTTCAAAGAAGAATTAACCCCCATTAAGCTCAAGTTATTTCTAAGGATTCAAAAGGGTGAATATCTCCCTAATTCATTCTATGAAGCCTCTATCACCCTTATCCTTGAAACAGATAAGGACAGGACCAAGAAGGAAAACTATAGACCAATATCTCTGATGAATATTGACACAAAGATTCTCAAGAAGATACTAGAAAATCATATCCAACAACTTATTTAAAAAATGATTATACATCATGATCAGGTAGGCTTTATTCCAGAAATGCAAGGTTGGTTCAACATATGCAAAACCATAAATGTAATATACCCTATTAAGAGAAAGAAAGATGAAAACCATATGATCATATCAATTGGCACAGAAAAAGGAGTCAATAGAATACAACCTCACTCCATGATTAAGACCCGGCCTATCAGCAAAATTGGTGTTGAAGGGCCATTTCTCAATACAATTTAAGTCATCTATGAAAAACCCATAGCGAACATCATCCTCAATGGAGAAAAGCTGAAAGCGTTCCCACTAAACACAGGAACAAGACAAGGAGGCCCAATGTCTCCACTCCCAATGTCTCCACTGGAAGCCCTTGCCAAGGCAATCAGAAAGGAGGAAAATATAAAGGGCACTTGACTAGGAAAAGAAGAGGTGAACCTCTCTCTATTTGCAAATGACATGATTGTATACATAGAAGACCCAATGGTCTCCATGGAAAAATTACTGGAAGTAATACATGATTATAGTAAAGTATAAAATCAATATACATAAAACGATAGAATTTTTATATACGAATAACAGGCAGACTGAGGTAGAACTGAAAGAAGTTATTCCATTTACCACAGCCACCAAAAAAATATGATATTTAGAAATAAATCTAACCAAAGAAGTTAAAGACCTCCACAAGGAAAACTATGAGAAGCTAAAAAAAGAAATTGAAAATGACACAAAAAAATGGAAGGACATCCCATGTCGATGGATTGGAAGAATTAATATAATCAAAATGGCAATTCTACCCAAATTAATCTACATATTTAATGTAATGCCAATCAAAGTACCAGACACATTCTTCACAGACAAGTTAAAAAAAAAAAATCACTTCAGCCAATCTAGTTGGGGCCATAGGTGTTGTGCTTGTTACTTCTAAAGCAGTTAAGGTTGCAGAGCTAGCTCTGTGGATTCACCGTACGTGAGTGAAGCGAGCTGTAGTGCAGAGGACCCCGAGACCTGGACCGTAAAAAGCCACTCTGAGCAGCCAACCAGTGACTTTCCAGAGGGCCGAGACCCGATGAGGAGTCTACAGCCCTGCTGTGGCCACTCCTGAGCTGACTACTTTATGCATGGTGGAAGCCTGAGGACAACTACCTTACCACTATAACTTCCTACCCCTCGCCCTTCTCATGGCACTTCTGGCCGCAGTAGCCCCTCAGGAATGAAAGTTCTGGGAAAGGCTTTTGCTAACAATGTTATACCTTCTGGTGGTGGGAATTGTGACAGACCTGCGGTGTTTGGGTTAACTAACCGGAGGAACTCTCATGCTCTCCTTCAGACAAGGATCCTGACTGTTATCTTGATCTCACCCACACTAGGAGAGAGCCCCCTGTGTATTACCTGGTGCAACACCACGGTGTGGACATCACCCCCTTTCCCAGAGGCCTCCTGGGAGAAGGGAGCCCAGATCAAGAATGGCCTATAAGCAGATCAGATAAGAGACTGATAACCAGAATACACAAGGAACTAAAGAAGCTCTTTAAAAAGAAGATCAACCAAGAAAAAATGGGAGAAGTTGAAAAAAACATTCTCCAAAGATGACATACGAGTAGCCAAAAGGCATGTTAAAAAAATGTTCAACATCTCTCATTGTAAGGGAAACGCAGATCAAAACAACAATGGGGTACCACCTAACCCCAGTCAGAATGTCTAAGATGAAAAAAAAAAATGATAAGTGTTGGAGGGATTGTGGTGAAAGGGGAACTCTTTTACACTGCTGGTGGGAATATAAATTGGTCCAGCCACTGTGGAGAATAATTTGGAGATTCCTCTTCATGATTGCTAAGTCATGGAACCAACCCAAATGCTCCCATATGGAGGAATGGATTGAAAAATTGTGGCACATATACTCTATGGAATACTACTCATCCATAAAAACCAACAAAACCCTGGCTTTTGACAGAAAGTGGAAGAATATGGAAGATTTACTGCTTAGTGAGGCACGCCAGTCTATAAAGGAGAGACATTGTATGTCCTCACTTAATATACAGTGAATGTCTGCACTCTATGACTGAAACTAATTGACTAATGGTTGTACAAATACAAGAGATGGGTGTGAGTGTCAGATGAGGTGTATGTGGAGGAGGGGGGCCTAATGAAGGACATTTGGAGAAGGGATATGAAGGTAGAGCATTGATGGGATGGGGAAGTGTGGTGTTATCGGTTGAAGATATTTTGATCAATGGGACTGGGGAGAATGTTCACATTTTAAGCTAAACAATGCGACTGAATATATATACAAAAAGAAATAATTTTAATAAAAAATATTTTAAAAAATCAATTGGTCACAGATAGATCGGTTTATTTCTGGGCTCTCATTTTCAATGAGTTACACCTTACTTCCAATGAGAATGGCTTAGATTTTATTTCAATTATATTGACTATATTAATTCTCTTTGAATGAAAAGATAGTTTCTTATTATGGCTGAGTAATGTTTTATTGTTTATATGTGACATGTTTTTCAATAAATTAATGTGGTTAGACTCTTAGAATGATTTGATGACTTAGCAATTGTAAATATTGCTACAATATACTTGATTATGCAAGTGTCTTTTCAGTGGAGTAGTTTTTTTATATTTTGAATTAACTAGTAAGTGGGATTACTGAGTCTTGTGGTAATTCTAGTTATTATTTTTTTTATGAAAGTCCTTACTGTATTTAACACTGGTTCTAATAATTTACTTTCCCATCAACAGTGTAAGAGAGATCCTCTTTCTTCCCAGTCTTGTGTACAGTTATGTCAACTTTATTATCATTTTTATTATTTTGTAACTGAAATTGAATGGTGTCTCACTGTAATTTTAACTTGCATTTCCTTTTTTCATGAGATAGTGTTAACATTTTGTCATATGCATTTTGGTCATTTATGAATCTTACTGAAAATGGTATCAATTAAGATTGTTTATCATTTTTATTGGATTATTTATTACTTTATGGGGAACTGCATGAGTTATCTATATATATTCATTATCAATTTCTCCATTAAAAGTAAATTTAAATTATTGTTCATTCTATGGGGTCTGTCTTTTCACTCCAAATGTTTTGTCTTTTGCCATAAAATTAAAGTTTTTAAAATATTACATTTTTTTCTTGATGTAATTATGTTTCTAGTTTGAAAAATAAAATAGCATCACCTGTGCTTTAGGCATGTTATTTTAAAATCTTTTGCTACTCTAGTATCTGAAGAATTTTATCTATGTTTCTTACTGAATACTGTTTCAGTTTGAGGATTTATTTTTAAGTCCTCAGTTCACTTTGTGTTTTTAAGTCTTTACTTCATTTAGTATTGACTCTTGTTTATGTTAAAATATGAGGATCTAGATGGATTTTTTTTTATGCAGATGGACTCTAATTCTTACAACACCATTTACTGAAGCCACATTCTCTGTCTCACTAAATTGTCTTGTATTTTATTTTTATAAAGATTTTTGCTGTACAGCACATGCCCCAAGCAGAGAGACAGAGAAATAGAAAGTGAGTAATCACCCCCAGAGGGGATAACCATGCTAAAATTCTTCCTCCTCCATACTTCTCTTGATACTTGGGCATGCATGAACACCCAAATTGCATTCATTCAAGCCACTGGGTATGGAACTCAAGCAGTGTTTGACTTTATGCAGCTACAGTGTTCTAACAATTTCAACATCTGCTGGTTCCTATCTTGTGTTGTTGTTGGACATATTTTGACTGTATGATTTATAGTTTATTTCTGAATGATCTCTCTGTTCTACTGGTCTATGTGTCTATATACCAATACATGAGCCAGTACTATGCTGTTTTAATTATACTGCTTCATAATATTTATTGAATTTGGTTCATACAGTTCTTCCTACTTTATTTTTCTTACATAGTCTTACCAGAATAATGTTTCTGGACAAACGTTAGGATTATTTTATATATTTTACTGATCATTCTAAGAGTGTCACTGGCAGCTTGAGTGAAACTGCATTGAATATGGGAAGAAATTTGTGTACAAGTAATATTTTGATTTTACTCATATTTCCTGTAAAAAAACATGAGATGTATTCTAATTGTGTCATACATAATTCACACTCCATTTACTTTTTAACTTACCATAACTTACCTTGTAGATGATTCTCATTTATCTCTTTAATATTTAGGACAAGGAAAAGCATCTATAGAAGGGAATTTTATAGCTATTATGCTCAAAGGAAAAGAAAAAGAAATATAAAGGGAACAAATAAATCATTTAAAATTGCATCTTGACACTTTAGAAAAGCCATAGTAACACTCTTCCTAGAAACAGGGTGAGGAGTAGAGCTGAAATCACTGAAATAGAAAATGAAAGAATTAGAAAACATATCAACAGAAGAAAAGGCTTGTTTTGTGAGAGTATAATCAAAATCAAAAGACCATTTGTTAAACTAGCTACCTAAAAAAATGGAGCTTAATAGATAGAATCATATTGCAGTGAAAATGTACTATTACAGCTGATACCACAGAAAGGCCTACAAGAGAATAAATATGAGCAGTATATGACAACAAATGAAAAAAAGAATGAGATGGATAATTTTGTCAACATGTTCAAGTTACCTAGATTAAATTGGGTGCAAGAGAAAGACTACATTAACCAATAACAAGTGGAAATTGAGTATGAAATACTGTCTCTCATACAGGAAAGGTCCAAAATAGAGAAGGACATAATAAAAATGGTAATGAATACAAAATGATGCCAAAATTCTTAATAGGACAGAAGCCAACCATGTCTGACAGCATGTTAAGGACATTATGCACCTTGACCAAAGGTGAGCTTCTATCCCAGATTTGTGAGGACAGTTCAACAGGTGCAAAAGAATAAATGCAATACATCACATTATAGAAAGATAAAAACATGTGAACATATTTATACATGCAAGAAAAGCTTTCAATAAAGTATAACATTATTTTATGATCAAGAGTCTCAGAGAATAGGGAATAGTGGACATTCATTAACAAAATAAAGCTCATAGTACTCACAAAACATGAACAAGATAAGACTATCAACTATCTCAAAGTTTTATTATTTTTATATGTATATTTATAATTGACATTTGATTATTATACATCTTTGAAATGTACAACATTTTTTTTTTTACCCTGCATGAATACAGTGCATGTCAATGAAAACAAAGACATTGTCATATACCTTTTTGGGGTGAGCTAAATATTTTTTTTCTTTTTCTCTCTCTCCTACCTTTTTGACCCATCCACTAGTACCACCCAGTTCTATCTCTAGTATCTACCATTGCCCTCCCTGTTACTCTACTTTATGATCTTTCCAATTCTGCTATAGAGCACAGACAGTAAATATATATTGAGGAGAGGACATACAGACCTCTTCATTCATTCTCTAGCTTTCTTTGGTTAGAATTAAATTTTCCATATGCATCCACATTGAATCTCATGGTTTCTTTTTTTATGTCTGAGTGGTATTCTATAGAGTACATATTCCACATGTGTTTCTATTCACTCATCTATTTTTGAATATTTTGGTTGATTCCATGTCCTAGCAATTGTGAATAATCCTGCAATAAACATAAAGTATGAGTGTATTTCAACTGGAAAGTTTTTCTATCCTCTGGATTGATATCTAACAGTGCGATGACTGGCTTATGTGGCAGATCTATTGTAGGATTCTGAGGACCTCCATATTGTTCTCCCTAGTGCTTGTCCAAATTTATATTTCCACCAAAAGTGCAGGCAAATTCACTTTTCACTGCAGCCCCACCAAATTTTGTTGAGGGTCTTATTATTAATAGTTTTAGTTTTAATTTCAGCACTCTGACTAGGGTTAGGTGGTATTGCATCATCATTTTGATTTTCATTTGTCTTATGATAAACGATGTCGAACATGTTTTCATATGTTCTTTGGTAATTCGTATGTTTTTCTTGGTTAGTTGTCCATCAATTTGCCATTCTTTTCATTGGACTATTATTTTTGCTGGGAAGTAGCTTCATTCCATGTAAATTATGGTTGTCAGTTGTTTATGTGAGTAGTAGTTTGCAAATATATTCTACTACTCTGAGGACAGTGTTTTCATTATTATGATTGTTTTGTTTACATTGCAGGTGCTTTTTAGTCTAAGGTAGTTCCACTGATCTATTATTGAGAATATTTCCTGAGGTTTTGGCTCTTCTTTAAGAAATCTTTGCATACCCTAAGATCTCCAAGTATTTCCCTATGTTTTACATTAGTAATGATATGTTTGAGTATTTATGTTTAGATTCTTATTTCATCTGAGGTAATTTTTATTTGGGCCAAGAAATAGAGGTTCATTTTTATTCCTCTGCAGTTGCGTATTTCATTTTTCCAGCATCACTTCCAGCTGAAGTGATTTTTTTTTTTTGGGGGGGCAACGCTATTGAGGTGTGCTTTTGTCAATGATCAGGTGAAATTTTATTTTAGAGTTTCATTTTGGTTCTTAGTTCTGTTTTTTTGGTCTACCTGCATATTTTTGAGTAAATATCATGCTCTTTTGATAATCATAGCTTGCCAGTATGTGTTGAGGCCAGCAAGTGAGATGCATCCTACTTTTACTTCACTGGCACAGAACTGCTTTGGCAATCATGGGCATTTCATGATTCCAGACAAATTGCACGATTGTTCTATCTATTATCATGTGGAACACCTCTGGTAATTTGATCCAGATTCCAATAAACATGTAAAGTAATTGACAGAGTTGACTTTTTATTAAATTAATATTTGTGATCCAGGAACATGAGATCTTATTATACCTTTTTGATAATTTTCACTCTCCTTCAATTGTTTCATAGTTTTCTTTTTAGAGGCTTTTTGTTTCATTAACTTTATTCTTAAATAACTTGCTGTTTTGTGTCTGTTTATGTCTTTCTTCAAATCTATCTTGGTATGTTCATTATTAGTATAACATGCTACTCATGTTTGTACATTGAATTTTTAGCTTGCTACTTTAAAACTTTTAAAACTTCCTAGGATCCCACTTTTTTTTTTAATAGGGGTGGTGGAGGTGGTAGATTATTTTGAATTTACTTTCTCTCATCTGCAAATGGAGATAATTTGGCTTCTTTAATATTGATTTGGATAGGGACCAGCAGTGAGTGTAATGGCTATGTTGCTGGACTCCCATGTAGTTGACCGGACCTGGTGGCTTAAAACTCACACCGTGTGTGTGTGTGTGTGTGTGTGTGTGTGTGTGTGTATGCCCAAGATCCTAAGAGGAAAATGAAAGAGAAGAGATTGTGGTGTGGCCCCTTCCTAGGGGTTAATTCCTCTCTTTCTGTCTCTTTGTCTCTCTCTCTTTCTGGCAAATGCACAAGCCCTATAGCAAAAAAAACTCTCAAAAAAAAAAGATTTATTTGGATGTCTTTTATTGGACTCTGTTTGCTTTGGTTATTACTTCCTTTACTGTCTTGAAAAGAGATAGAAAAAATGAACATCATTGTTATACTCAGTTTTTGGTAGAAAAAGTTTACACTTTGGGACTAGCATCTGGTGTAATAGCTATGTCACTGGACTACCATGTAGTTGAGAACATTTAGAATCCTGGATCTGGTGTCTTAAACTGATGCCAGGCACTTGTGCATGTGTGCCCAAAATCCCAAAAGGAGAATGGAGGAAAAGGAATTGCAGCATGGGGTGCATGATTTATTACTTTCTGTCTCTCTGTTTCTCTCTGTCTTTCTTACCAGAGGTGTTCCACATGATTGAAAACAAACAAACCAGCAAACAAAACTCTTAAAAAATGTTTTTGCTTTAATATTTTCCCCATATGCTCAGCTATGGGTTTGTATTAGATGATTTTTATTATGCTGAGGAATATCCATGTATGTAAATTTTGTTGAAGGTCTTAACCACAAAGTGATGTTATAATTTATCAAATATTTTTTCTGCATCTTTTGCTATGATAATATTTTTAAAATCTTTTCTTCTATCAGTTTTATTCTATAGTACATTTATTGTTTTGCCTATATTGACACATTCATGCTCCCTGGAAGAAAACAAACCTACTCATGGTGTCCTTTGTCACAACTTGCCAGTATCTGGTTGAGAATTATTCCATGTATATTCATCAGAGATATTTGTCTGTAGTTTTCTTATTTGTTATTCCATCATCTCTGATAGAGACTTTATAGTATGAATTTGGGAAGTTCTCTATCTTTCAGAACTTTAGAAATAGTTGGAAGGAAATTGGGATTAGTTTTCTAACATTTTGTGGAAGGTTGGGTGGAGACTGAACTACTGTATGGTTGACTATGGTCAACTCTCAGACCTAGAAGAACACATGCTCACTTTCCTTCACTCTCTTTCTCTCTCTCATTGCTCAAGTCAAACAATTTGATGGCAAAATTGAAATTAAATAGATTTTTAAAATAAACAGTTCTTTAAATAGTTCTTGAAAATGAAATAGTTCTTTAAATCAAAATTTTTTTTAAAGATATGTTTTGATCAACATATGACATACTGTCTGTGTCACTGGACTCTCATGTAGATGACGGTGGTTCAGGTTCAGAACCTGGTGGTTTAAACTCACACCATATGTGTATGCACATGTGTCGGCGTCCACCCCAGGGCTTGGGTCTGGCTGAGTCATGATCAGAGGGCTGCTGCTGAGGAAGAGAAAGAGGACGAGAAAGAGAAAGCCCTCTATCTTGCCAGGACCGGGGAACTGGAAAGAACGAGACAAAGGGTTAGAGTAGAAAGGGACACAGGCAGCCTGAGCCTAGGTAGCCCAAGCAACTTGTGCTGCCCAGACAAACTGGACGTCTTTGTTTATAGTACAAGGAGACGGTACACATGTACGTTTTATGATACTTCAAGGATTGGCTGCCAGGTAACAGACAATAAGAAGCAGTTAACAAGTCTATAAGAGATTAGTCATACCAGGGGCAAGGTGTATCCCTTGGTGGCAATCCCATCTAGAGTAAATCTCATCTTCCTTTCTAATGCAGAGAACTAGCTGTTAGGTGTGGGGAAGGAGTTAAAGAACTTCTCCATAAGGAGTTCACCACCACACCCAGAGAAGTCTAAAGAACCTTTCAGATGCAGAGCAGGGATTGGATTTTACTATTTGGGGTCAAGATGTTTCTTGAAGGCGCATGTCCCCACACCTCAGACTCTCTCTTAAACGTGTCCCCACACACATGTGCCCGGGATCCTGAGAAGAAAATGGAAGAAGAGAGATAATGGTGTGACCATCCCCCTGGAGGGTGATTTCTTGCCTTCTCTCTGTCTTTCTCTGTCTTTCTAGCAAGCACAAATGCCCTATGACAAAAACCTCTCCAGAAAAAAAGAAAAGGTTTGTACAAATTAGAAGTGCAGCCATCTAGACCTTGGCCTGACTTCCTTTTTCTATCTCTTTTTTCTTTCTTCCTCCCTTTCTTCCTTCCTTCTTTCCTTTTCCTTCCTTCACTTTCCTTCCTTCCTCCCTCCCTCCCTCCCTTCCTTCCTCCCTCCTTCCCTTTCTTTCTTCCTCCCTTCCCCCTTCTTCCCTCCCTTCCTCCCTTCCTTCCTTCCTTCTTTCCTTTCTTCCTTTCTTCCTTTTTACTTGTTGGCTCTGAATTTCTCCATGTTTCTCTGCATTTTAAAAGTTTTAAGTTTTAAGGTAGCATTTCACAAAGGATCTATAGGCTATACAGGTTATGTCAGACAATTGGCTAATCTATCAATCTTTTAGCTCATGATGAGTGGGAACAAATTAAGATATATCCTAATGAAGGTTAGTAAGTTGCATGTGGCAGAGAGTGTTGTAATTCTGAAAATTCCAAAGACAAATCTAAGAGGTGTGAGTGTACTCATTAAAAGAGACCTACTAGAAACCAGCAGTTAACGTAATGGCTATGTCGCTGGACTCCCACATAGTCGACCACGGTTCACGTCCTGGACTCGGTGGCTAAAAACTCACACCGGGCGTGTGTGCGTGCATGCCCAAGATCCTGAGAGGAGAATGGAGTAGGGATTGTGGCGTGACCATCTCCCCTGGGGGGTGATTTCTCGCTTTCTGTCTCTATGTCTCTCTCTGTTTGTCTGGCAAGCACACGTGCCCTATAGCAAAAATCTCTCCAAAAAAAAAAAAAGAAAAGAAAAAAGAGAGAGAGACCTACTAAGAACAGTCCCATGTGTCTCAGTGGGCAGGTGGAACCCAGCCTACCAGAAGCAGCAAGGGACAATGTGCCGCTGGTCTCAAAGACAATCCCATGAGGTGACTTAATCCTATTCATTATAAAAATATGTAAAATAACAAAAGAAAACATGAACAAAAGAAAAGGAGTCAGTAAGCACACATCAGGAGCCAACTATGATAATTACAGCTTTAACCTTAAGGAACATAATTGATTATAAACAAGGCCCCCCACTCTAACAAGAAAGTGTAAAATATAAAAAATATTAAAATGCACATTAGTCAAATTGATTTTTAAAATAGAATGGGTGAGAGCACATCCAAATGTCCTGTAAGTGGGCTGAGCTTAGGGAACAGGGCATGCTGGGCAGATGAAGTGCCATAAGTTCCAAAGCAAATGAGTGATGGGAGTGCATTCAGGAGGTCTAAGGACACCAGATTTAAAGTTTTTCATCTTACTGGTAGAAACCCTAACTTATGCATTCAGAGAAAAAAGTAAAACAAAGACCTTCAGATAAGAAAACACTAAATGTCTATTTGCAGATGATATGACAATAACATACATAGCAAATATAAAGTACTCTACAAAAAATTGATGAATATCATAGTTGCTGGATACAAACTCAATTTAGAAATAAATGTCCATAGCATTTTTATACAACAATAACCAGACTAAGACGGTATTGATGAGACCTATTACATGTACAATAACTAGAAACAAGTAAAAACCTTAGGACTGAAACTAAGAGGTGATGACATATTTAAAACTATGAAAGAATAACTATTTGACTATCTTCCTAATAAAACTTTAAATTAAAATTGAAGAAAAAAGCTATTACTAGAAGATAAATCAGTTCTCCTTTTTTTTTCTCATTTTTTTTGAGAGGTTTTTGCACGTGTGTGCGCCAGAAAGACAGAGAGATAGGAAGTGAGAAATCACCCCCCAGGAGGACTGGCTGCTCCAGTCCCTTGTAACTGTCACATGTTGAATTTATGTTTATTTTTTAGGGCATCTATGTCTTTATGAAATTTCTGTTTTCTGTGCTGGAAAAAAGTTTATCATTTACCAGAAGGGATTGCTTTTCTCTTGCTCCTTCTAAAGTTTTGAAACAATGATGGCTCACAGTCTCTTTCCTGGTTATTCTGTAATTTTTTTATGCTGTCATTTTTTTTGTGAGATGTTATTGTGTTTTATCCTTTTTCTCTTGGGATTTTTGGCATACACACACACACACACACACACACACTGTGAGTTTAAGACACCAGGTCTGGGACTCAAACTGCAATTGACTACATGAGAATCCAGTGAGATAGCTATTACACCAACTACTGGTCCCTCCAAGTTTCTCTTTTAAACCTACAGCTACCTGGCCACACTATACTCTCAGCTTTATAAACCAAATTGCCAGCAAATTAAGTTCTATTGTACGCATAAGTCTCATCAGGCACATGTCACACCCAAAGACTTTCTTTTGGAATATGAGGGGTTACAGTCCATTTCCTGCACTGTGGAGTTAATGACAGGACTATCTTTATTAAGTCATATCTCCTTGGCTCAGACCAAGCACATTGGAAAATGAAAGGTTGGATAGAACCAATTCACCTAATACTACCTACACAAACTTTAACCTATTCTTATCTGGAAATCACAACCCACTACCAGAAAGACTGTTAATATCAGAGAACACTACTGTTTTCTCTTCCATCACAGCAGAATCTACTTAAATAAATAGTAAGAAGTAAATACTGCATGGAATGATGAAAATCCACCACAGAGTCAGAAGAAACAAAAGAAAACAGGGCAAAGACCAGCCGTTAGCGTAATGCCTATGTCACTGGACTCCCATATAGTCAACAGCAGTTTGCGTCCTGGACCTCGTGGCTTAAACACACACAGAGAGCATGTGCATTCAGACCCACGACCCTGAGAGGAGAACAGACGAGAAGGGATTGCAGCATGGCCATCACGCCTGGGTGGTGATTTCTCTCTTTCTTTCTCTCTTTCTCTCTCTTGTCTGATGTGTGCATGCACTCTATAGCAAAAACGTCTCCAAAATAAATAAATAAATAAATACAGAAAGAAATTAAAATAAATGAAAACAGGGCAATAACTCTTACAAAACACAATAGCATCTCACACAAAAAAATGACAGCATAAAAAAATTACAGAATAACCAGGAAAGAGACTGTGAGCCATCATTGTTTCAAAACTTTAGAAGGAGCAAGAGAAAAGCAATCCCTTCTGGTAAATGATAAACTTTTTTCCAGCACAGAAAACAGAAATTTCATAAAGACATAGATGCCCTAAAAAATAAACATAAATTCAACATGTGACAGTTACAAGAAAAAAATTAAAACATTCTCCTGAAGTATTAACAAAATATTGGGTCATGCAGAAAAATATTATTTCTCACCTGAAACATGAGTTGGCCAAATAAATAAGATTATCAAAAAACAAACAAACAAACAAAAATTCTCCAAATGACGATAGCAGAAGAATTTAAAGACACATTAAATGGGCCTCAATGCATAGACTAGGTATTCTAAAATGTTAAAAAATTGGTAAAGGTTAAGCATCTCTTCTATAAAATTATATCTGAAAAATTTTCCAAATTCAGAGAGATGTGAGGAAACTCAGACATACAGAATCATAAGAAATATGATAAACAAAAAGCATCTCCATAAAATTTATCATAGCTAGACTGTTAATAATAATAAAGACAAATGCAAGATACTAAATGAGGCAAAAGAAAATTTTAAAGCTACTTACAAAGGTTTTTCAATTAGGAAAAGAATATATATCAGATCTCTCGACTGAAACAATGCAGGCAAAGAAGAAAATGGAAATATAAAAGAAAGGTATAAAAAATACATTTAAAACAAGAATAGTTTCTTGCAAGATTTCCCTTCAATTAGAAAGAACCAGTAAAATTATTCTCAGGGAAAAAAAATAAAAGATTTGCCAACACTGTACCAGTTCTTCAAAAAGTACTGAAGAAAGAGAATTCATCCAGGCATCTTCATCTCTGTTTTTGCTGTCTATTCTGGCTTCAACATCAGAGTTGTCAAGCCCCCAGCCAGGAACACCCCTTCCAGATCTCAAAGTTAGATAGGTAAAGTCTCTCTCACTCTCGTTTTCTTTGTCTCTTCCAAATTTTTGCTCTCTTTAAAACTTTTTTTCTCCCTCTCTGCATTGCTCTTGCTAATTTGTCTCTTCTTTGTTCACCTAGAATATAATCCATCGAGACATCTCCATCTCTGCCTCTGCTGCTTCTTTTAGGTTCATTTTCATGGCTGAGAAAACTCCCCAGTCAAGGTTTTCCCCCTTACAGACTTTAGTGCTCTGGACTCAGAATATATTCAGGCAGCTTGGGAACCAGCAGTTAGTGTAATGGCTGTGTCGCTGGACTCCCACTAGTCAACTGTGGTTCGCGTCCTAGACCCAGTGGCTTAAATCTCATGCTAAACACTTGTGTGTGTGTGCCCAAGATCCCAAGAGGAGAATGGAGTAGAAGGGATTGCAGCGTGTCCATCTCCCCTAGGGGATGATTTCTCGCTTTCTGTCTCTCTGTCTCTCTCTGTCTGTCTGGCGGGTGCATGCGCCCTATAGCAAAAACCCCTCCAATCCAAAAAAAAAAAAAAAAAAAAAGAAAAGAAGAATATATTCAGGCATCTCCATCTCTTTTTTTGCTGTACAATTTTGATTCACGGATGTAAACCCACCCCAGGGAGGGATCCTGCCTTCCAGACCCCTGGCTTTAGCTTTACAATTGTGAATAAACCCCAGTCAAGGAACAAATCTTTTAGGACCAACACTAGTCAGGTAGGTAAAGTCTCTTTTTCTTCATCTTATTAATACTTCTTTGCCTATTCCAACATTTTTCACCCTTTGAAACAAAACAAAACAAAGCAAAAACAAAACAAAACAACTTTCTACCTCCTCTGTGCCTTTCTCATACTTATTTGTCTCTTTATACTTTTATGTAGGACAGAATCCACCCAGTCATGTCCATCCTGCCTCTCCTGTCCCTTCTGGGTTTAACAGTTGTAAAGATCCTCCAGACAGAGTCTCCCTCTTTCAAATTCAGTGCCAGTCAGTTTGGCAAATTATCTCTCTCCT
The DNA here is from genome assembly GCF_000334495.1 of Tupaia belangeri chinensis. Lineage (NCBI taxonomy): Eukaryota > Metazoa > Chordata > Mammalia > Scandentia > Tupaiidae > Tupaia > Tupaia belangeri. Next base: position 111,194 of record NW_006203760.1, read on the forward strand.
TGTTCATCTCTGTTTCTTCCAACTTCTTTTCTATCTATAAAAAAAAAAAAATTCTGCCCACTTTGTGTCTTTCTCGTTTTAATTCATCTATTTGTTGTTCACCTAGGAATGAATCTATCTATGCTTTGTCATTTCTTCCTCTGCTATCTATTCTGGGTTCAGCAACATGGCTATGAATTCTTCCAGCCAGGGATACCCCTCCAGACCCCCACTGACAGAATACAATCATGCATCTTCATTTCTGCCCCTGCTGTTCATTCTGGGTACAGTTTCATGACTATGAAGCTTCATCAGACAGGGACATCTAATTTTAGGCCCCAGTGCTATTCAGGACAGAACAATCCAGACATCTTCCAGTCTGCCTTTCCTTTCGCTTCTAGGTTCAGCTAAATGCCTGTGAACATTTCCACCCAGGGCCTCTCCTTTACAGACCACAGTGTTAGGACAGAATACAATCAGGCATCTCCACCTCTGTCACTAATTTCCCTTCCTAGTTCAACTTCATGCCTGAAGACCCACTAGCCAGGGAATCCATCTTCTAGACAGCTGTGCTAGTCAGATATTCAAAGTTTTTGTCTCCCCCTTGTTTTTCTCTGCCAATTTCAACTTTTATTTTTTAAGAGCTTTCTGTCCCTTACTGATTTTCTCTTGCTATTTTGTATCTTCTTCTTTCATCCTGGACAAAATCAATTCAGACATCTCCTTTTCTGCCTGTTTTCCTTCTGAGTTTATTTTCATTGTTGTAACATCTCCTAAGCATGGGAACTGCTCTTACAAACTCCAGTGTTAGTCAGGACAGAATCCCTCAAGGCATCACTCTCTATGCCTCTGCTGCCCTTCTGGGTTTAGTTTCAAGACTGTGTAGACCAATAAGCCAATGACTAAGCCTCCCAAACCTCAGTGATAACCAGAAAAGGAACCTCTCTCTCCCTCTTTTTCTAGTCTTTCCCTTAAATATTCATACTTTCTTTAAAAGAGAGAGAGAGAGAGAGAATGCGCCCTATAGCGAAAACCTCTCCAAAAAAAAAAAAAGAGGTGAAGTACTCAGGGCTGGGCTGGCTGTTAGATCAGATTATGATGTTTCTGCACAGCAAAGGACACAGTCATTAGTGTGAAGTGACAACCTTAGAAGGTGAGATAATTTATGTAAACCATGCCTAAAATAAGAAACTAATAACAAAATAGACTGGGTAATCAAATAGCTTACCCAGAAAAAAATTATGAAACAAATTAAAAGATGGGAAAATTAATTGAACAAAAACCTGCCTAAAGAAGACTTAGGGACAGTCAAAAATCATATGAAGAAATGTTCAACATTCCTAATCATGAGACAGTTGCAGATTAGAACAACAATGAGATACCACTTAACTCCTCTCTGAATGAAAAAGATTAGAAATATAAAAAATAAAAAATTAAGTGTTGGCATGATTGTGGTGAAAGGGAAAAATCCCCAACACTGTTGCTGGGAATATCAATTAGGCCAGCCCCTGTGGAAAACAATAGGAGTTTGGTCATAGACCTACAAATAGAACTACCATATGAGCTAGCAATGCCATTCGCAGGTATTTCCCCAAAGGATAGAAAAATGGTCAGTTACAAAAGCACTTGCATGTTGGGACACCAGGCAGACTGAGGCTGCAGGCCCAACCCTTCCAAACCTCCTCGCATCCCCACCATTCTTCCTCCTTGGACACCAGGTTGGTTGCCTGGGACTTTAAGGCAAACCCCCACCCCAGACTACCAGCAATCTGGGTCGAGCCATCCAGCAGTTTCGGACACCAGGTGGACTGAGGATGCAGACCCAACCAATTTGGTACTGTCACTCATTGTCTGATCCTTTTCCACTAGCCTTTGGACTGTTTGAATTTTGGTGATTTGAGTAGCGCATGGCGAACGTTACACACTGCGAGATTTCCATTTTCCATTTTGTTTTTCATTGCTCTTGGGGTGTTGCTTATTAGGTCAGTTGAAGGCTCACTACTCCTTAGAAACAATGAGGACTTTGGGCCATCCAGGGCTAGTGGCAACAGTTAATGGTAATTGTGAGCAACAGGTAGGCCAACCATAAGATAAATCATCTATTTTCTAAGCCTGTACAACTTTCAAGAATCGGAGATACCTTAAATAAGTTAGGAAGGAACATATAGATTACCTGATGACTAGGAACAATTGCAGAGGCTCAAGAAATATGAGCAACCAACAAAAGTCCTCTCCCTCAAGGGAAATCATCAAGCCAACATCACCCACAGTCAATACAATGGACATCATAGACATGTCTGATAAAGAATTCAGAATATTTGTAGTGAACAAACTGAGATGGAAGACAAAAGAGACAAGGAGCTCCAGGAGATTAGGAAGTCTTTTAATGATTTGAAAGAAGAGATGGATACTCTAAACAAGAACCAGATGGAAATTTTAGGATTGAAGAATGTGATACAGGAAATCAAAACCTCCCTTGAAAGCATTAAAAGTAGGTTAGACCAGGCAGAAGATC
>NW_006203760.1:119806-133326 GCF_000334495.1 Tupaia belangeri chinensis
CTGCTGAACTTGCTATTGAAAGTAGTTAGATTACTTATGAAATTGTGTGATCAACAAAATGTTGTAGGAAAAGGAATGGAAGACAAGTGTATATAGCAGAGATAGTGTAATAAGAGAGTGGGAAAGGGCAGAGGGTCAAACATGGGGTAAAAAACATCATATATATACATATACATATGTATGAAAGTAGAAATGGAATATTATATATGATAACATGCATGATTATTCTAGCTGGGAAACCACATTTAGTATGTTGTGATGATGCTCAGGGAATGAATGTTAAGTAATTAAAAAAAGTTGCAGGAGAAAAGAATAAAACCATTCGTATCAAATTTTTTTAAAAAATGCATATTTGATTACTGCAGTAAGCTATATAGACCCAGCTGGGTACTATTTTATAATATGTTCATTCTACTCACTGAGGTTTATGCCTAAAGTCAGACTTGGGTTCATGTATAGGTATATATTAGTTGTACTAGAGATTGGATATATTTAGACTAAGTTCATTAGCAAATCAATTAAATGGTGGGGGAGTCATAGTAAGAAACCATGGATACAAGAGACAATGTGGGAGGAGAGTGGGACATGGCACAGGGTGAGGGATAGGGAATCAAGGATGGCAAAACAAAAAACAAAGTATACAAAACATAAGAATTGGAAAATTATGTGCTGATGACATGTATGTTGATGTCTTTGATCGAAGGAATACACAGTGTATTTTGGATGGAAAATTCACCTGTATGTTGTAATGATGTATAGCGAATTAATGTAAAAAATAAATAAATTCAAAGAAAAAAAAAAAACTTCCCACTGATAATTTGGTTTCCAGCACACAAAATTTGCGTGGTAGGAAGACCACTTCCAGGCCTCTTGTCTCTCTACCTGTCTTTGTCTGTCTCTACCTCTGTCTCAGTCTCTGTCTTCAATATTTTAAAAATTTGTGCTTTGTAGAATTTTTAAAGGTAAAGATTATTCTGCACATTCTGGCAACTCCTACTGCCTTATTTTGTTAAAATATTTCTCTCTCCCCCTCCTTACCCAGGAGCGGCAAAGGGAAAAGGACTTCTCAAATACATAGCCACATGGATTCTGCAAAGTACACATTTTGGGGAAAGAAAAATCAAGACTTCCCACTGATAATTTGGCTTCCAGCACACAAAACTCACATGGTAGGAAGACCTCTTCCAGGTCTCCTGTTTCTGTATCTTTCTTTGTCTGTCTCTACCTCTGTCTCGGTCTCTGTCTCTTCTTTTTTTAAAATTTTTGCTTTTTAGAATTTTTTAAGGTAAAGCATTTTCTGTTTTCTTGTCCCTTCTACCGCCTTATTTTGTTAAAATAATCCCCTCTCCTTCTTCCAACCCAGGAGAGGCAAAGGGGAGAGATCTTCTTTAAGACACAGCCACAAGGATCCTGCAAACTCGCCATTTTGGGGGAACAGAAATCAAGACTTCCCACTGATAATTTGGCTTCCAGTACACAAAACTCGCGTGGTAGGAAGACCCCTTCCAGGCCTCCTGTCTCTTTACCTGTATTTGTCTGTCTCTACCTCTGTGTCAGTCTCTGTCTCCTCTTTATTTTTCAATTTTTGCTTTTTAGAATTTTTCAAGGTAAAGAATTTTCTGCACTTTCTGGTCCCTCATATTGCTTTTTTTTGTTAAAATAATTCCCTCTCACCCTCCTAACACAGGAGAGGCCAAGGGAAGAGGTCTTCTTGAAGATACAGCCACATGGATTTTGCAAACTAGCCATTTTGCGGGAACAGAAATCAAGACTTACCACTGATAATTTGGCTTCCAGCGCATAACATTCGCCTGGTGGTAATATCCCTTTCAGGCCTCCTGTTTCTGTACCAGCCTTTGTCTCTCTCTACCTCTGTCTCAGTCTCTGTCTCCTCTTTTTTCTTAATTTTTGCTTTTTAGAATTTTTTAAGGTAATGCATTTTCTGTGTTTTCTGGTCCCTTCTCCCAAGTCATTTTGTTAAAATAATTCCCTCTTCTTCTTCCAACCCCAGAGAGGCAAAGGGGAGAGGCTTTCTTGCAGACACAGCGAGGTGGATTCTAAAACCTAGCCATTTTGGGGGAACAGAAATCAAGACTTCCCACTGATAATTTGGCATCCAGCACACAAACCTCATGTGTAGGAAGATCCCATGCAGGCCTCCTTTCTCTGTACCTTTCTTTGTAAGACTCTTCCTCTGTCTCAGTCTCTGTTTCCTCTTTTTTTTTTTAATTTTTGCTTTTTAGAATATTTTTTTAGTTAAAGCATTTTCTATGCTTTATGGTCCCTACTACCGCCTTATTTTCTTAAAATAATTCCCTCTCCTTCTTCCAACCCAAGAGAGGCAAAGGGAAGAGGACTTCTCAAAGACATAGCCACATGGATTCTGCAAACTAGCCATTTTGGGGGAAGAGAAATCAAGACTTCCCACTCTTAATTTGACTTCCAGCACACAAAACTCGTGTGGTAGGAAAACCCCTTACAGGCCTCTTGTCCTATACCTGTCTTTGTCTCCCTCTACCTCTGTCTCAGTCTCTGTCTCCTCTTTTTCCTTAATTTTTGCTTTTTAGAATTTTTCAAGTCAAAGTATTTTTGGTGCTTTAAATCACCACCATTGGTCTTATTTTGTTAAAATAATTCCCTCTCTCCCACCCAACACAAAAGAGGAAAAGGGAAGAGTCCCTCTTGAAGACACCACCACACGGATTCTGCAAGCTTGCCTTTTTGGGGGAACAGCAATGAAGTCTTCCCAATGATAATTTGGCTTCCAACACACAAAACTCACGTGGTAGCAAGACTACTTCCAGGCCTACAGTTTCTATACCAGTCTTTGTCTGTCTCTACCTCTGTCTCTGTCTCTGACTCCTCTTTTTTAAAAAAATATTTGGTTTTTAGAATTTTTTAAGTTAAAGCATTTTCTGAACTTTCCGGCCCTTCGTACCACCCTATTTCTTTAAAATAATTTCCTCTCCCCTTTTGAACCCTGGAGAGGCAAAGGGAAGAGGACTTCTTGAAGACACAGCTACATGGATCCTGCAAATTAGCCATTTTGGGGAACAGAAATCAAGACTTCCCATTGATAATTTGGCTTCCAGCACACAAAACTCATGTGGTAGGGAGACCTCTTCCAGTCCTCCTGTCTCTGTTCGAGTCTTTGCCTGTCACTACCTCTGTGTCAGTCTCTGTCTCCTCTCTTTTTAAATTTTTGATTCTTAGAATTTTTTAAGGTAAAGCATTTTCTGCACTTTAAGATCACTCCTCTCACCTTATTTTGTTTAAATAGTTCCCTCTCCCACTCCCATCCCAGGAGAGGTGAAGGGAAGAAGCATTCTTGAAGACACAGCCACATGAATTCTGCAAGCTAGCCATTTTTGATAAAAATAATCAAGACTTCCAACAGATAATTTGGCTTCCAAGACACAAAGCTCACGTGGTAGGAAGCCCCCTTCCAGGAATCATGTCTCTGTACCTGTCTTTGTCTGTCTCTACCTCTGCCTCAGTTTTTGTCTCCTATTTTTTTAATATCTGCTTTTTATAATTTATAAAGGTAAAGCATTTTCTATGCTTTCTGGGACCTCCAACTTCCTTATTTTGTTAAAATTAATCTCTCTCTGCCTCCTAACCTAGGAGAGGCATAGAGAATAGGCCTTCTTGTGGACACAGCCACATGGATTGTGCAAACTTTTTCAGGTGTCCTGTCTCTGTCCTTGTCTTTGTCTCTATTTCTCTCTCTGTCTGTCTCCTCTTATTTTTTTATATGTGCTTTTTATCATTTTTAAAAGTAAAGCATTTTCTGCACTTTCTGTCCCCTCCTACCATCTTATTTTGCTCAATTAACTTCCTCTCCATCTATCAACCCAGGAGAGGCTAAGGGAAGAGGCCTTGAAGACACAGTCAAGTGGATTCTGCAAACTAGCCTTTTTGGGGGAACAGAAATCCAGACTTCCCACTGATAATTTGGCTTTCAGCACACAAACCTCACATGTAGGATGACCCCTTCCAGGCTTCCTGTCTGTGTACCTTTCATTGTCTGTCTCTACCTCTGTCTCAGTCTCTGTCTTCTCTATTTTTTAAATTTTTGCTTTTTAGAATTTTTTAAGGTAAAGCATTTTCTGTCTTTTCTGGTCCCTTCTACCACATTATTTTGTTAAAATAATTCCCTCTCCTTCTTCCAACCCAAGAGAGGCAAAGAGGAGAGGTCTTCTTGAATACACAGCCACATGGATTCTGCAAATTAGCCATTTTGGGAGAACAGAAATCAAGACTTCCCACTGATAATTTGGAGTCCAGCACATAAACCTCATGTGGTAGGAAGATCCTTTTCAGGCTTCCTGTCTCTGTACCTGTCTTTGTCTGTCTCTACCTCTGACTCAGTCACTGTCTCTTACTTTTTTAAAATTGGTGCTTTCTAGAATTTTTGCAGGGAAAGAATTTTATGTGTTCTCTGGCCACTCCTACTGCCTTATTCTGTTAAAATAATTCCCTCTTCTCCTCTCTACCCAGGAGAGGCAAAGGTACAAGGCCTTCTTGAAGACATAGCCACATGGATTCTGCAAACTGGCCATTTTTGTGGAAAATATATCAATTCTTCCCACTGATAATATGGCTTCCAGCACACAAAACTTGCATGGTAGGAAGAACCTTCCAGGCCTCCTGACTCTGTACCTGTCATTGTCTTTCTCTAACTCTGTCTCTGTCTCGGATTCCTGTTTGTTTTTTTTTTTTCAATTTTTGCTTTTTAGAACTTTTTAAGGTAACTCATTTTCGGTGCTTTCTGGCACCTCGTATGGCCTTATTGTTTTAAAATAATTCCCTCTCCCTCTCCCAAGCCAGGAGAGGCGAAGAAAAGGCCTTCTTGAAGACACAGCCACATGGATTCTGCAAACTACCCATTTTTTGAGAATAGAAATCTAGACTTCCCAATGATAATTTGGCTTCCAGCACAAAATACTCACGTGGTAGAAAATCCCCTTCCAGGCCTGCTGTCTCTGTACCTGTCTTTGTCTGTCTCTACTTCTGGCTTGATCTCATACACCTTTTTTTTTTGGTAAATTATCCAATTTAGAATTTTTAAAAGTAAAGCATTTTCATCGCTTTCTGGTCCTTATTTTGTTAAAATAATTCCCTCTCCCATACCAACCCAGGAGAGGGAATGGGAAGAGGCCTTTGTGAAGACACAGCCACATGAATTCTGCACTCTAGCCATTTTGGGGGAACAGACATCAAGACTTCACACTGATAATTTGGCTTCCAGCACACAAAACTCATGTGGTAGGAAGACGTTCTAGGCCTCCTGTCTCTGTACCTGTCTTTGTCTGTTTCTACCTCTGTCTCAGTCTCTGTGTCCTCTTTATATTTTTTTACTTTTTGCTTCTTAGAATTTTTTAAGGGAAAGCATATTCAGTGCTTTATGGCCCCTCCTACCACCTTATTTTGTTAAAATAATTCCCTCTCACCGTCACAACACAGGACAGACTAAAGGAAGAGGCCTTCTTCAAGACACAGCCACATGGATTCTGCAAACTATCCATGTGGGGGAACAGAAATCAAGACTTCCCACTGATAATTTGGCTTCCAGCACACAAAACTTGTGTTGTAGGAAGACCCTTTAAAGACCTCCTGTCTCTGTACTGATCTTTGACTGTCAGTACCTCTGGCTCGATCTCAGACTTCTTTTTTTAAAATATTTTTCCTTTTTAGAATTTTTAAAAGTAAAGCATTTTCTGTGCTTTCTGGTCCCTACTACCTCCTTATTTTGTAAAAATAATTCCTTCTCCATCTCCCAACCCAGGAGAGGCAGAGGGAAGTGGCCTTCCTGAAGACACAGCCACATGGATTTGGCAAACTAGCCACTTTTGGAGAAAATAAATGAAGACTTCCCATTGGTTTCAAGCACAGAAAACTAGCAATGTAGGAATACCCCTTCCAGGCCTGCTGTCTCTGTATCTTTCTTGGTCTGGCTCTAACTCTCTCTCGGTCTCTATCTCTTCTTTTTTTAAATTTTTGTTTTTTAGAATATTTTAAGGTAAAGAATTTTCTGTGCTTTCTGGTCCCTACTACCTCCTTATTTTGTAAAAAGAATTTCCTCTCCCTCTCCCAACCTAGGAGAGGCAAAGGGAAGAGGTCTTCTTGATGACACAGCCACATGAATTCTGCAAACAAGCCATTTCAGGGAAACAGAAATCAAGAATTCCCACTGATAATTTGGCTTCCAGCACACTAAACTCACATGGGAGGAAGACCCCTTACAGACCTCCTGTCTCTGTACATATCTTCGTCTATCTCTACCTCTGTCTTGTTCTTTGTCTCCTCTTTTATTTATTTATTTTTTACTTTTTCTTTTTAGAATTTTGTAAGGTAAAGCATTTTCAGTGCTTTCAGACCCCTCCTACCACCTTATTTGTTAAAATAATTCCCTCTCTCCCTTCCAACCCAGGAGAGGCAAAGGGAAGAGGCCTTCTTGAAGACACAGACATATTTAATATGCAAACTAGCCATTTTGGTAAAATAGAAATCAAGACTTCCCACTGATAATTTGGCTTCCAGCATATAAAGCTCACATGGTAGGTACACCCCTTCCAGGCCTCCTGTCTCTGTACCTGTCTTTATCTGTCTCTACCTCTATCTCAGTCTCTGACTCCTCTATTTTTTTACTTTTTGCTTTCTATAACTTTTTAAGGAAAAGAATTTTCTGCCCTTTCTGGCCACTCCTACTGCCTTATTATGTTGAAACAATTCCCTCTTCTCCCAACCATGAACAGGAGACGGGGAAGAGGCCTTCTTGAAGACACAGCACATGGATTCAGTAAACTAGCCATTTTTGGATAAAAGAAATTCAGACTTCCCACTGATAATTTGGCTTCCATCACACAAAACTCGCATTATAGGAAGACCCCTTTCAGACCTCCTGTCTCTGTACTTGTCTCTGTCTCTCTCTACCTCTGTCTCGGTGTCTGTCTCCTCTTTTTATTTTTTAATTTGTGCTTTTTTAGAATTTTTAAATGTAACGCATTTTCTGCTCTTTTGGGCCCCTCCTCTCGCCTTATTCTGTTTAAATACTTCCCACTCCCCTTCCCAACCCAGGAGAGGCAAATGAAAGAGGCCTTCCTGAAGACACAGGCACATGGATTCTGCAAAGTAGCCATTTTGGGGGAACAGAAATCAAGATTTCCCATGGATACTTTGGCTTCCAGCACATAAAACTCGCGTGGTAGGAAGACCCCTTCCAGTCCTCCTGTCTCTGTACCTGTCTGTCTGTTTCTACCTCTGTATCATTCTCAGATTTCTTTTTTTTTAATTTATGCTTTTTAGAAGTTTTTAAGGGAAAGCCAGGCATCCTGTCTCTGTGCCTCTCTTTGTTTGTCTCTACCTCTGTCTTGGTCTCTGTCTCCTATTTTATTTTTAATTTTTGTTTTACAGAACTTTTTAAGGCAAAGCATTTTCTGCGCTTTCTGTCACATCCTACTGCCTAAATTTGTTAAAAGAATTCCCTGTCCCACTACCAACCCAGGAGAGGCAAATGGATGGGGCCTTCTTGAAGACACAGCCACAATGATTCTGCAAACTAGCCATTTTGGGGAAACAGGAATCAAGACTTCCCACTGATAATTTGGCTTCCAGCACAAAAAACTCGCATGTTAGGAAGTCGCCTTCCAAGCCTCCTGTCTCTGTACCTGTCTTTGTCTCTCTCTAACTCTGTCTTAGACTCTGTCTCCTCTTATTTATTTTCATTTTTGCTTTTTTGAATTTCTGAAGAGGAAAGCATTTATTGTGCTTTGTGGCCACTACTACCACCTTATTTTGTTAAAATAATTCCCTCTCTCCCCTACAATCCAGTAGACCCAAAGGAAAGAGGCCCACTTGAAGATACAGTCACATGGATTCTGCAAAGTAGTCATTTTGGGGAAACATAAATCAAGACTTCCCACTGATAATTTGGCTTCCAGCACACAATACTCGAGTGGTAGGAAGACCTTTTTCAGGCCTTCTGTCTGTCCTTTTCTTTGTCTCTATCTCTCTCTCAGTCTCTGTCTCCTCTTATTTTTTTCATATATGCTTTTTATCATTTTTAAAGGTAAAGCATTTTCTGCACTTTCTGTCCTGTCCTACTGTCTTATTTTGTTAAATTAATTTCCTCTCCATCTACCAACAGAGGATAGGCAAAGGGAAGAGACCTTCTTGAAGACATTGCCACATGGATTCTCCAAACTAGACATTTTGTGGGAACAGAAATCAAGATTTCCCACTGATAATTTGGCTTCCAACACACAAAACTCACGTGGTAGGAAGACCCCTTCCAGGCTTCCTGTCTCTGTACCGATCTTTGTCTCTCTGTACCTCTAGCTCTATCTCAGACTTTTTTTTTTTTCATTTTTCCTTTTTAGAATTTTTAAAAGTAAAGCATTTTCTGCACTTTCTGGTCCCTACAACCGCCTTATTTTGTTTAAATAATTTCCTCTCTCCCTCACAACCAAGGAGTGGCAAAGGGATGAATCCTTGAAGACACAGCCACATAGATTCTGAAAACTAGCCATTTTTGGGTAAGAGAAATCAAGACTTCCCACTGATAATTTGGCTTCCAGCACACAAAACTCGTGTGGTATTACAAACCTTCCAGGCCTCCTGTTTCTGTAGCTGTCTTTGCCTGTCTCTATCTCTGTCTCAGTCACAGACACTTTTTTTTTAATTTTTATTTTTTAGAATTTTTTAAGGTAAAGCATTTTCGAGGCTTTCTGGCCCATCCTACTGCCTTATTTTGTTAAAATAATTCTCTCCCTCTCCTAACCCAGGAGAAGCAAATGAAAGAGGCATTCTTGAAGGCACAGCCAAATGAATTATGCAAACTAGCCAATTTGGAGGAAGAGTAATCATGACTTCCGACTTATAATTTGGCTTCCAGCACGCAAACCTCGTGTGTAGGATGGCCCCTTCCTGGCATTCAGTTTCTGTACCTTTCTTTGTCTGTCTCGACCTATGTCTCGGTCTCTATCTCCTATTTTTTTTTTTTAATTTTTGCTTTTTAAAATATTTTAAGGTAAAGTTTTTTCTGTGCTTTCTCATCCCTACTACCGACTTATTTTGTTAAAATAATTCACTCTCCTTCTTCCAACCCAGTAGAGGGGAAAGGAAGAGGCCTTCTTGAAGACACAGTTACATAGCTTCTTGAAACTATCCATTTTTGGGGAAAAGAAATCAAGACTTCCCACTGATAATTTGGCTTCCAGCACACAAAACTCGTGTTGTAGGAAGACCCCTTACAGGCCTCCTGACTCTGTACTTGTCTTTGTCTCTATCTCTCTCTCGGTCTCTGTCTCCTCTTATTTTTTTTATATGTGCTTTTTATAATTTTTAAAGGTAAAGCATTTTCTGCACTTTCTGTGACATCCTACCATCTTATTTTCTTAAATTAATTCCCTTGCCATCTACCAACCCTGGAGAGGCAAAGGGAATAGGCCTTCTTGAAGACACTGCAACATGGATTCTGCAAACTAGACATTTTGGGGGAAGAGAAATCAAGACTTCCCTCTGATAATTTGGCTTCCAGCACACAAAACTTGTGTGGTAGAATGACCCCTTTCAGGCCTTCTGTCTTTGTCCCTGTCTTTGTCTCTCTCTAACTCTGTCTCAGTCTCATTCTCCTCTTTTTTCTTAATTTTTCTTTTTAGGATTTTTTAAGGTATAGCATATTTGATGCTTTCAAGCCCCTCCTTCGGCCTTATTTTGTTAAAATAATTCCCTCTCCCTCTCCTAAACAGGAGAGGCAAAAGGAAGAGGATCGCTTTAAGACACCACCACATGGATTTTGCAAACTACCATGGGCCAAAAATGGGGAAGAGAAATGAAGTCTTCCCACTAATAATATGGCTTCCAGCACACAAGACTTCCTAGTGATAATTTGGCTTCCAGTCCTCCTTGTCTGTACCTGTCTTTGTTTGTCTCAACCTCTGTCTCATTCTATGACTCCTCTTTTTTTTTTTTTAATTTATGATTTTTAGAATTTTTTAAGGGAAAGCTTTTTCTGCACTTTCAGGCCACTACTACCGTAGCCTTATCTTACTAAATTAATTCCCTCTCCCCTTCGCACCCAGGAAAGACAAAAAGAAGAGGCCTTCTTGAAAACACAGCCACATGGATTCCGCAAACTAACCATTATGGGGGAACACAAAATCAAGACTTCCTACTGATAATTTGGCTTCCAGCACACAAAACGCATGTGGTATGAAGACCCTTCCAGGCCTCCTATCTCTTTACCTCTCTTGGTCTCTACCTCTGTCTCTGTCTCCACATTTTTTGTAATTTTTCATTGTAGAATTTTTTAAGGGATAGTGGTCTCTGTGCATTGTGTCCCCTTTTACCACCCTATTTTTTTTTAAACATAATTCTCTCTCCCCCTCCCAACCCACGAGAGTGAAAGGGAAGAGGCCTTCTTGAACACACAGTCATGTAGAATCTGAAAACTAGCCATTTTGGGGGAACAGAAATCAAGACTTCCTAGTGATAATTTGGCTTCCAGTGCATAAAACTCATATGGTAGAAAGAACCCTTTCAGGGCTCCTGTCTCAGTACCAGTCTTTGTCTCTCTCTGCCTCTGTCTCAATCTCTGTTTCCTTTATTTTTTTTTTCTTTATTTTTGCTTTTCCACATTCTTTAAGGGAAAGCATTTTCTGCACTTTCTGGCAACTACTACGACCTTATTTTGTTAAAATGATTCCCTCTCCCTCTCCCAACCAGGAGAGTCAAAGGGAAGAGGCCTTCTTGAAGACACAGTCACATGGATTCTGCTTACTAGCTGTTTTGGGGGAACAGAAATCAATAATTCCCACTGAAAATTTGGCTTCCTGCTCACAAAACTCACGTGCTAAGATGATCCCCTTAAAGGTCTCCTGTCTCTGTACTTGTCTTTATCTGTCTCTACCTCTGTCTTGGACTCTGTTTTCCCATTTTTTTTAGTTTTGTTCTTTTCAGAATTTTTTAAGGGAAAGCATTTTCTGCACTTTCTGGCTCCTCCTACTGCCTTATTTTGTTAAAATAATCCCCTCTCCCCCTCCCAACCCAGGAGAGGCAAAGTGAAGAGTCCTTCTTGAAGATACAGCCACATGGAGTCTGCAAATTATCCATTTTGGGGGAACAGAAATCAAGAATTCCCACTGATTTTTTGGTTTGCAGCACACAGAACTAGCATGGTCGGAAGACCCCTTCAAGGCCTCCAGTCTCTGTACCTGTCTTTGAGGGTCTCTACCTCTGTCTCAGTCTCTGTCACCTATCTTACATTAAATTTTTGCTTTTTAGAATTTTTTTAAGGTATTTTCTTCGCTTTCTGGCACCTCCTATCACCTACTTTTGATAAAATAATCCTTGTCCCCCTCCCAAAACAGGAGAAGCCAAGGGAAGGGGCCTTCTTGAAGACACTGCCACATGGTTTCTGCAAATTAGCCATTTTGGGGAAAAGAAATCCAGACTTCAAACTGATAATTTAGATTCAGCACCAAGAAACTCACATCGTAGAAAGAACCCTTCCAGACATCCTGTCTCTGTACCTGTCTTTGTCTCTCTCTACCTCTGTCTCAGTCTCCATCTCTTCTTTCTTTTTTTCTTTTCCTTTTTGTTATAAACAATTATTTAAGGGAAATTGTTTTCTGGACTTTCTGTACACTACTACCGCCATATTTCATTAAAATATTTTCCTCTTCCCCTCACAATGTGGGAGAGAAAAAGAGAAGAGGTCTTCTTGAAGACACAGACACTTGGATTCGGCCCACTACCATTATGGGGGAGCAGAAATCAAGACTTCCCACTGATTATTTGCCTTCCAGGACACAAAACTCGTGAGGTATGAAGTCCCCTTCCAGGCCTCCTGTCTCTGTACCTGTCTTTGTCTGTCTCTACCTCTGTGTCTATCTCAGTCTCATGATTTTTTGTAATTTTTGCTTTATAGAATTTTTTAAGGGAAAGCATTTTCTCTACTTTCTGTACCCTCCTACCACTTTATTGTGTTAAAATTATTCCCTCTCCCCCTCCCAACCAGGAGAGTCAAAGGGAAGAGGCCTTCTTGAAGACACAGTCACATGGCTTCTGCTTACTAGCTGTTTTGGGGGAACAGAAATCAATAATTCCCATTGATAATTTGGCTTCCTGCTCACAAAACTCACTTGGTAAGATGATCCCTTAAAGGTCTCCTGTCTCTGTACTTGTCTTTGTCTGTCTCTACCTCTGTCTCAGACTCTGTTTTCTCTCTTTTTTTTTTTTTTAGTTTTTTTCATTTTAGAATTTAAGGGAAAGCATTTTCTGCCCTTTCTAGCTCCTCCTACTGCCTTATTTTGTTAAAATAATTCCCTCTCCTCCACCCAAACCAGGAGAGGCAAAGGGAATAGTCCTTCTTGAAGACACAGCCACATGGATTCTGCAAACTAGACATTTTGGGGGAACAGAAATCAAGACTTCCCACTGATAATTTTTATTCCAGCACACAACACTTGCGTGGTAAAAAGAACACTTCCAGGCCTCCTGTCTCAGTACCTGTCTTTGTCTCTCTCTACTTCTGTCTCAGTCTCTGTCTCTTCTTTTTTATTTTTATTTCTGCTTCTTAGAATTTTTTAAGGAAAAGCATTTTCTGTGCTTTCTAGCCACTACTACAGCCTTATTTTGTTAAAATAATTCCCTCTTCCCATTCCAACCCAGGAGAGGCAAAGGGATGAGGCCTTCTTGAAGACACAGCCACATGGATTCTGCAAACTAGCCATTTTCGGGGAACAGAAATCAAGATTTCCCATGGATAATTTGGCTTCCAGCACACAAAACTCGAGTGGTAGGAAATACACATCCAGGCCTCCTGTCTCTATACCTGTCTTTGTGTGTCTCTCCCTCTGTCTCTGTTTCTGTCTCCTCATTTTTAAAAATTTTTACTTTTTAAGAATTTTTTATGTAAAAGCATTTTCTATGCTTTCTAGCACCTCTAGCTCCTTATTTTCTTAAAATATTTCCATCTCCCCCTCCCAACACAAGAGAGGCAAAGGAAAGAAGCCCTCTTGAAGATACAGCCACATGGAGTCTGCAACTCTCCATTTTGGGGAAACAGAAATAAAAAATTCCCACTGATTATTTAGTTTCCAGCACACAAAACTCGCATGGTACGAAGACCCCTTAAAAGCCTCCAGTCTCTGTACTTGTCTTTGTGGGCTCTACCTCTATCTCGGTCTCTGTCTCCTATCTTACTTTAAATTGTTGCTTTTTAGAATTTTTTAAGGTAAAGTATTTTCTTCGCTTCTGGCACCTCCTACCGCCTAGTTTTGATAAAATAATCCTTCTCCCCCTCCCAAAGCAGGAGAAGCAAAGGGAAGGGGCCTTCTTGAAGACACAGCCACATGGTTTCTGCAAATTAGCCATTTTGGGGAAAAGAAAACAAGACTTCAAACTGATAATTTGGATTTAGCACAAAAAACTCGAATGGTAGAGAGAAATCTTCCAGACATCCTGTCTCTGTACCTGTCTTTGTCTTTCTCTACCTCTGTCTCGGACTCGGTCTC
>NW_006203760.1:133343-133697 GCF_000334495.1 Tupaia belangeri chinensis
CACTTTTTTTTCCTTTTTGATATTTACAATTAATTAAGGGAAATAATTTCCTTGAATTTCTGTACACTACTACCGCCATATTTTGTTAAAATATTTCACTCTCCCCCTTGCAACGTGGGAAAGAAAAACAGAACAGGACTTCTTGAAGACACAGCCACTTGGATTCTGCAAACTACCATTATAGGAGAGCAAAAAGCAAGACTTCCAACTGATAATTTGGCTTCCAGCACACAAAGCTCACTTGGTAGGAAGACCCATTCCAGGCGTCTGGTATTTTCACCTGTCCTTTCAGTCTCTACCCATGTCTCGGTCTCTGTCTGCTAATTTTTGCTTTGTAGAATTTTTTAAGGGAAA
>NW_006203761.1:0-3207 GCF_000334495.1 Tupaia belangeri chinensis
TCCCTTATCTGATGCATAATTTACAAAAAAAATTTTTTTGAGAGTCCCCCCCCCACTATAGGGCGTGTGCACTCGCCAGCTAGAGAGACATAGAGACAGCAAGCGAAAAATCACCCCCCAGGTTGCAATCCCTTCTCCTCCATTCTCCTCTTGGGATCTTGGGCATGCGCGCACATGCGCCCGGCGTGAGTTTTAAGCCACTGGGTCCGAGATGCAAACCGCGGTCGACTATGAGGGAGTCCAGCGACATAGCCATTACGCTAACTGCTGGTTCCCAAGGCATTAGTGTTTTTATTTGCGGTGGTCTTAGTTTGCAAAATTCTGGCTTATTATTATTCAACTTAATGATTTAGAATCATGTATTCAGTTTTGTAAAAGGGTATTTTGTTTTACAGAGGCCAGGGGGCCTCATTAAAGGTTAAGTGAAAAGTAAAAAATGACTGACTGAGCTTGCCCAGATCAGGCAGTCTCCTTGATTGAATGACATATGTGTAACTTCTCATATTTAAATATATTTAAGAATAATTAAAAGAAATCCAATTAAAATACATAGGTATAGGCACAATCTAGGAAAATCTGACAACATACATTTTAAGTAGAAAATATCTAAAAGAATCAAACAGTAAAAATTGTAATAAAAAATAAAATAATTAAGAATGAAAGACTGTAAAAGAGCTAAAAATAAAAGTAACCACCCCCATAAGACAAGACTTATTAGCTTTCATCAGACTTAAAGCAAAAATTTAATAACTCTCTTCCAGAAAAATGCACAAAGTACAACTTTTTACATAACATCTCAGAGCAATGTATGGACTTACTTCACAAATTCCTTTCTGAGGGACCAGCAAATGACACAGTGGTTACGTAACTGACCACAGTTCAAGTCCTGGACCTAGTGGCTTAAAAAATCACACAGAGCATATCTGCGTATGTGCTCGAGATCCCAAGAGGAAGATGGAGAAGGGACTGTGGTGTGGCCATCTCCCCAGGGAGTGGTTTCTCACTTTCCCTCTCATTGTCTCTGTCTCCCTCTCTTCAGTGACCAAACCTTTGAAAATAAATAAATTGTTCTTCCTGGGGCCAGTAGATGGTGTTGGACTCCTACATGGTCAACCAGTTTGAGTCCCTGACCTGGTGGATTAAAAATCACACCAGACACGTGTGCACGGGCCCAAAATCCTGAGAGGAGAATGGAGAAGGGACTATGGCATAGTCATCCCCCCTGGGGATGATTTCTCATGTTTCCTCTCACTGTCTCTGTCTTTCTGGCAAGAGTACACACCCTATGGCAAAAACCTTTTAAAAAATTGTTTTTAGAAATATAGAGAAGATTCTCTTGACTTCTCTTCCCTAGTTTGGAAGAAGCTATGGGTGCCTTTATTTGCATGTATTTTAATATCATGTTCTGTAATGTGTATTTTGGATTCTCCTTCCAGCTTTTTTAACATGTGCCTGGTTTTCCAATTAGGAGTTAAATAAATTCTTTAACATGCACTCATTTAGGATCTGTACTTTTGAAAAGCATCCTTTAAGGAAGAGGTGCAGCTGAGGGATCTTAACATTGAATACGGAGAAGATGGGGTGTTCCCTCCACAACTAATGAGCTTACTTCAGCTTAGGGAAGGAGGATAGTACTACAGAAAGTAGCAGAACCAGGAGCTGTGGGTGAGGTCACTGGGGCTGGCAGGGCCAAAGATGGGGTCTCCAAAGGCCTATGTCAACCCCCGAGGACTAAACTCTTGACAGCGTACATGCATGTGTGTGTGTGTGTGTGTGTGTGTGTGTGAGAGAGAGAGAGAGAGAGAGAAAAAAAGAGAGAGAGAGAGAGAGAGAGAGAGAGAGAGAACTCGGCCTTCTGAAATAACCTTCTGGGCCGTTTTTAAGTCCTCAGGTTTTTACTCAGAGGCGAGCTGCAGTCTGATGAACGCATTTGTGCTCTGGGGCTACAATTTAAATGAAAAAGAACAGAAAGTAATAGAAGGCATTGGGTGTAGTAAAGCAAGCATTTCATAAACCTTCAGTAAGTATACATACTGTTTTACTTTACCTGTCTGCCTATCTATCCATCCATCAGTATAATTTTACTTTGGATCATGAGGAAAAACATTGCCTAACAGACTCTAAAGCATTAAAGAAAAAATTACTCTTAGCCTATTTTTTCCCCCATGGGAGAGAGAAACCGAGCATAAGCCAGCATCCCCACCAGGGTCTTCACAGATCTAGCCTGTCCCAGCCAGCCTCCCCACTTGTCCTGGGGCACTATGCTTGTGAGTGCTCAGGGAGTTCCCAGGTTCTTGCAGGTCCAGCTGTGTTACCTACCAAGCTGAACTACCACTAATCCTAAAAGGACTAGCTACTTCAGGAAGGTGAGTGGGGCTTTGTCTACTTTTTCCAGGCAGCCACCGTTTAAACAAACTGAAAAAATGAAGCCAGGAAAAAATGAAGCCAGGATCAAGATAAACTTATCTCCTCAGGAAGGTCTTTATTAATCAGTCTTTGCCAATTAGGCTCCAGCAAGAAGTGGGAGGGTAGAAAGAATGGGAAAGATTATTTTTCACTACTTAAAAATCTACTTTTCAGTGCAGTTCTAAGGTTTAGCTCTCAGAAGTATACAAATCTTTACCTTCTATCAGACCAAACAAAATTGTCATTACTCTTCAACCTCTGCAAGGTTACAACTGCTTAAAAAATAATTTTGCTTCTGTTGACCCTACTTGTAATTTTTAAAATGTAAAAATCAGGCCAGCCAGTCACATGGCGAGGAAGGCCGGATCCTACATGGCTGACTGCACAGTTTCAATCCCGGACCCAGGGACTTGAACAAACACATCAGGCCTGTGTGTGCACATGCCCAAAACCCTGAGAAAATAACGGAGAGATTACCTAGGAACTCTCCCCCCACTCCCCACACCGTGAGTGCTTTCTCACTTTCCCTCTTTCCCCAGTCAGTAATTCGAAGTCTTAAGTTAGAAAAGTTTCTAATTATTAGATAGTTAGAAACTAATTTTTTAAGGTTTTTGCCATGCACTTATTGGTTGAGGGGTTGTGAAGGAGAGAAAAAGTGAAAAATCATTCTTCAGGGCAATGGCTACACTACGATCCTTTCTTCTCCTGGGATTTTGGGCATACACACATATGCACCTGGTGCGATTTTTCAAGCTGCCAGGTCTGGGACTTGAACTACAGTCAGCCATGTGGGAGTTCAGC
>NW_006203761.1:3361-19829 GCF_000334495.1 Tupaia belangeri chinensis
TGGACTCCCCCATGACCAACATAGGTTCGAGTCCCAGACCTGGCAGCTCGCTTCGTCACTTTCTCTCTCTCTCTCTCCCCACCTCTCTCACTCTGTCTCTCTCTGGTCAAATTAAAATAAATAAATAAAGTTAAATAAAATAATTTAAAAATCAAAAGGATGACTCAAAGTTAAAAAAAACTATAATGGAGGGGACATCAGATGGTGTAGCAGTTAAGTCACTTGACAAAACAAGATACTAAATGGAGAACCAAATTTCATACTAAACACAAAAACTGCTAGAGATTATCCAACTTTTTATTAGTCTACCATTAGGGTAAAAAAGCCACTTCTTATTCTATTTTATTCTACTATCCACTCCCCAAATGAAAGGTGAATCACATTGCGTACATAGAAACTATTGTTATTGAAGTCAGTTAAACAACAAAACAACATCTATCTTTGTTCTCCAATAGCAAAATGTTATGACCTGCAACAAATTTCATCCAACTTTGTGTTTGATATCTCTAGAAACAGAGGAAACATGTTTTTTAAAGGTTTACTGATGTCCCAGAACGTTGCTAGATGTCTCAGAATGTTGCTAAAAGACAGAGTATGCTAAAAGATGGGTAATATAGCTATAAACACTCAGATCAAATGCCTGTAGGACAACTGGGTGAAACTAGCATGTTTAAGAGTAGTAAATTACAAAAAATAAAAAAACAACCAAACAAACAAAAAACAGGTTTCCAGGTTAAAGAATTGGCTGAGTTAAAGCCTTATTAAAAGTTTTCTTTGGAATAGCCTGACCATCATTTCCACCCTGTATTCACAATGAATGACCAGCATACAGTAACTGGTTAGTTTACTCCAAAAAGCCAACTGTTGAGGTTCTAAAGACATCGTTCAGTTTAATCAAAATGTGACCCAGCAGATGAACACTAAATTCAAAGAATGTCTTCTGCAAGCAAAGACCAAGTTAAGGATATTTTCTATTGGTGAAATCCTCTAGGAAGTATTGTCAGTGTTCTACTGATTAGAACTTAAAACAGAATTTTACAGACAGAGGGGATCTTAGAAACAGCTAGTTCAATTCATTTTACAGATGGAAAACTTGAACCTAAAATGGTTGAGGTTAAGCAAATGTTTTAAGACTCCTGAGTTAGTAGGAAAAAACTAATATAAGCAAGGCAGGAAATGACTGCCCTTAGTACATAATGCATGGAAATGCTTTTAATAGAATTTGACCAGCTTATAAAAATCATTTCCTTTTTCGGGGTGGGGGTAGGGGTTGATGTTGTGTGGCAACATTTAATTTTTTCCTATGATAAAAGTATATGTTTATGGGAAAAATAAATAAGGAAGCACAAAAAATAAAATAAGCCTTCAAAACATTTTTAATAGTTTTTTCAGGCTTTTTCTATTCAAATAAGCAGGGCTCCAGAGGGGTCACCCCAGAGGGCGTGCCAGAGGGGGTGTGTGAGTGACTCTCAGGAGCTAATTGGAAGGCACGTTTTTTGGCATAAAGCATAAAGCAAAGGGACAGGATAAGCTAGTAACCAGCTGAGCTCTGGTACTGAGAGTGGTGCAGGAGAGAGGTCTTTTATCTCTTTATTTTACTCTGTAAAAACTTGCCACGGTAGGACCCTAAAGGTGGGTTGGGGAGAAAGGATAGAGAGAAAAACAAAAAAGAACAGTTGAAGTGAACTTGCTGAAGCAACCTAGAACCAAAAACCAGACTTCTCTCCACAGATAAGGTCTCTTAGCTTCCTCCTGAAAGTAAGGCTGATCTTGGACCCTGATTGGTGATATGCTTTGGCCTCTCTGGAGATAAAATTTGAGTGCTCATTACCAGACAACTTGAAATAACCTTGTGTAAACAGCATAGGAGATGGATCCTTTAAAATTGTTGTCAGGGCCTGCACTAGTCGTGGGACTCCCTGAAAACCAGATTCCACCATGTTTTGTACATAGAGGCCTTTAACAAAGACACAGTAGCACAGAGCACCTTTGCTTCTCAGGCACATCAGTCACTCTGACAGACCCCAAGACCCTCTGGACCTGCAGTGGACCCCTGGACTACAGCACCCTACTATAGCTGAGTCAGTTACAACGGCAGCTGATACAATCACTGTGACATCTTACCGTGGTTTGGTGATTTCTCAGATATCTCCAATGATCTCCCAAGTTTTAAGAAGTTGTTTTTAGCAATTTAGCTCTGTTTCATGTAAGGCAACTAAACCAAAAGGTATTCAAGAGTTGAAAACGGTGGCTCATACGGCTCTAACACCAATGAGATGACTTAGCAGTGTAATAATTGAGTCTCTTATTTTTATGCTGGTGACTGTGTCTCCTTGTCCTATAAACACTGAACAGGAGACGCATGCAGAGCTGTGGAATTCACTCTGCACTGAGCAACAAAGGGTGGACACAGCCTGAAACCAGCAGCTGGTATGCACATGGTCCTCCACATTATCAACTTCGGAAAAAGATGCTGCTTTATGGCCTCGGATAAAAATACATGTAAGCAAAGCAGAATGAAACACTTCAACACACACAGTTCAACAGACAACATGTTTGACACTAAGTCAGGAAGGTTATATTTAGGGTTTAAACTAGTCCCTGAATACCCTTCGTTAACACGAAGGGGGGAAAAATGGGTGAATGAGAACTTGAGCTTTCCACAGATCACAGTTCAAATCCTCTGAAATCAGGAGCAAGGTCAAATAAAATGAGAACTCAACCCTCTAGAGCAGTAGCTCCTCTCACTGGTGCCGGCGCAAGGCAGTCGTGATTCTGAAGTTTAATATATCACATAGAACACTATAAAAATAAGCTGAAGTTTTAAGGAAAGTCCGTTGTGGTGAAGGTTTGAGATTGAGTACTATAACTCTGGGCTCTTGATAACTACACTGGAGTGAAAGCCCACAAAAGTACAAGAGGTATCCTAACCCGCACATCAGCTGCTGACAGGCACGTCTGATGTAACACTTACAGAAAACCATGTTACACGTACATGTCAAAGAAAAAACTGCCTTCGATCTTTGTAACAGAAAGTGACCTAACAACATTCACTGAGATGGATGCAACTTTCTCACTGCCTGTTTTGGTTTGCATGCTATCCAGAAGGAGGCAAGGAAAGGTACTACTTTCTACCAAATAGTTTTCTTTTTAAAGAAACAAGGGGGTGCTATACCCCTGCATCAGTACTTCGTGGCTGGAAGCCCTCCCTTCAGAGGCTAACCATGTCAAAGCAGGTAGAGACTTCACAGTGCACTAATAATGTATCATCCTTAACAAAGGTTCTTTGTTAAAACAAAGATGCATAAAAGTTACATAGCCAAAACCTTTTGGGTTCCGTGGGATTGTGGGTCGCTGGAAGGCAAGCAGCTCCGATTTGGCATCCATTATTTCTTCATGGTTTTGCCTTACAGGTGCTTCGGACTGATCCAGGATGGTAAGGAGTATTGTTCCCTGGAAGGGCCAAGGGAGGTGGCTGTCATACTCTCCTTGCATTGTGTGGACAAAGAGAGATATGTAGTTCGCACAGCGCTGGGCCGTGGGTAACTGCAGGTGCAAGCGCATGCACAGTTTGTACCCGGGTTTGCCTGTGTAGAATCCAGGGCTATGGATGACGACAGGTTTCTCCTCTTCCTGAGACTTCAAGTGCATCCCAAAGTTGCCAATCTTCCAGACATAAATCCCATTGCACTGCTGTGCTTCAATTTCAGCGACTTTGTCCTCAAGGGTTCGAATAGTTCGTTTGAGATCGCTTACATACATACTCTGAGTTTCCATCTTAGCAGTCAGTTCCCGGATCTGATGGTCTTGTCTTACAAGGCGACCCTCTAACTGCTGAATAGTTTCCTGGAAATTCTGGACCTCTGGGTGACACGAACAGGAAACCCGGGGCTGGGAGGCAGAATCGTATGGGAGCAGATCAGGCTGAGGGATGGAAGTCAGGGCAAGGCTCAAACTGTGAACAGCCTGGGCCAGCATTCTCATGTGCGACTGCGTATTCTCTTGCAGGTGTCGTGCCAAGTGGTTCCTCTGCATCTGCAAATCAAACAAAAGCCTTAGGTCAGGAACAGATGCTGTGAGGACCAGGAATGCATCTCGGTCTGGCCAAATAAGAGGTTTTTAATCAGTGTCATCATTTCCCTCAACCCTCTGTAACTTTCTTTTACCCTTTGTCAAAATCTCAATTAAATGAGGTGATCCTGCCTTTTAATTCACTGAAAAACTGAGGCTCTCTGCTAAATATTTTAAGGTTTTGTTTTTTTTTTTTTTTTTTTTTTTTGCCGTAGGGAGTGTGCGCTCACCAGAGAAAGAGACGGGGAAAATGAGAAATCACCCCTGGAAGGATGACCACACTGCAATCCTTTCTCCTCCGTTTTCCTCTCAGGATTTGGGGCATACATGCACGCACACCCAGTGTGATTTTTCAAGTCACCAGGCCCAGGACTCGAATCATGGTCAGCTACATGGGAGTCCAGCGCCTTAACCACCATGCCAAATGCTAGCCCCTCTGATGAATACTCTCAAGCTTCTAGTCCCACCTATAGGCATACCAGTCTCTACACTCATCCTTCTCTTCTGACTCAGAGGTGATTCTCCTCTGGCCCAAGAATAATGTCCTACCTATGCCCTAGACAGTACCCAACTCCTCTCAACATCTGAGGTTATCCCCTTTCTCCTTCATGTTCAAACATTCTCTTCCTTTTTCTTCAGAATATAATTATTAAAATCTTTCCCACTGGAGAGGAAAAAAGGCAAACCTCTCTACTGAGCTTACGTAGTTAATACCATTTTCTCCCTCTTCCAAGAGAAGCCTACCTGAATTGAGCCCAATTTGTTTATTTTACAAATCTATTGCAAATTGGAATCTTTCCTCTTTCCATACTATTCCAAGATCATCAATGACATCCCGTTAAATGTAAAATATCTATAACAATTTTTATTAAAGAAACTCATGTATACTACAGAAAAATAAAAGATACAGGTGATCAAAAGGAAGTTACTTATTATCTCACCTAACTTTTATGAACATTTTAATACATTTCCTTCAAGTCTTTTTTTCTTCTCTTCCTACTTATTATCTCACCTAACTTTTATGAACATTTTAATACATTTCCTTCAAGTCTTTTTCTTCTCTTCCCTTTACACACTTACTACACACAATTTTGATCACATCATCCACTAACATCACAAGTTACTGCCCCAAATCAATAATCTTGAGTCCCAATTTTTCTTTGAAGCTTTAAAGAACATATACGATGTGTGTCTTTTATCTGTTGTCTCCACCTGGGTGTTCCATAGCTAGATAAATTCATAACTGCAACTCAGTATTATTAAAATGAAATTTTTTGTTTTTCTTTGGAGAGGTTTTTGCTAGAGGGTGCGTGTGCTTGCCAGAAAGACTGGGAGAGACAGAGAGACAGAAAGCGAGAAATCACCCCCCGGGGGGATGGCCACGCTGCAATCCCTTCTCCTCCATTCTCCTCTTGGGATCGTGGGCACGCACACACGCACGCATGCACGGTGTGAGTTTAAACCACCAGGTCCAGGCCTCAAACCGCGGTTGGCTACATGGGAGTTCAGCAACATAGCCATTATGCTAACTGCAGGTCCCAATTCTTTTGTTTTTAATCTCTCCCTCTAAACAGTTTCTTTCGTGTTCACTATTTTTTTTCTTTGAGAAAGATTTTTTGTCATCGGGCATGTGCACTCACTGGACAGACAGAGAGCAAGGAATTACCCCCAAGGGGGATGGCCACACTGCAATCCTTTCTACTCCATCCTTTCAGGATTTAGGGAATACACACACATGTGCCTGGTGCGAATTTTAAGCCACCAGGTCCAGGACTCGAACCAGTCAACTACATGGGAGTCCAGCAACGAAATCATTACACCATCTGCTGGTTCCTTTTTTTTTTTTCCCTGAATAGATCAGTGACCAGGACCAGAGTCATCCCATATGCCTTCTTCTCCTTCACCAGTCACATATATTTAAACAGTCACGAGATCATACCTCCTAAGGATGTAGTGGCTCCCAGATCCATTCATGATTATCACCATGAACTCATTCTGTCAAGTCTTTCTGAATACTTGTATTGCCCTGCTACTTCTGCTCACAGTCTTTACACACAACTTTATTATGTAACTCATCACTCCGCTTTATAAATATTTACATTCTTGTTGGTACTATCCACTACACTATGTAACTGAGTATATTTTTATTTATTTTCAAGAATTAATAGGACAAAAAACTTACCTTTTCGTGGCAACCAAAAGTGCTGAAAGTGCATGGAATTGGGGCCGTAGGGCAATCTAAATCATAATGATTAGGCATCTGAAAACCAAAACAAAGGTTGAAAGATGTTTCTTCCCTGCACATGTTCTAATTTGATCAATTCACCACTTAAAATGAAGAATTACAGTTCACCTCAGCTCAACTCAACTATGTAGTATCTATGGCTGCTTTGGAGCCACACTGGCAGAGTTAAGTAGCTACAACAAAAACTGTGTAGCCCACACAGATTAAAACATTTATTTCCAGGACTAGCAGGTGGCATAATGGTTACATTGCTGGACTCCCACATAATCAAGTGCAGTTCGAGTCCCAGATCTGAAAGCTTAAAACTCATGCAGGTGTGTGTGTGTGTTGGCCCAAGATCCCAAGAGGAGGATGGAAGAGAAGGTACTGTGGCGTAGCCATGTCCCCTGGAGGGTGAATTATTGCTTTCACTCTGTCTCTCTGGCAAGCACACATACCCTATAGCAAAAATTTCTCCAAAATACATACACACATATACATATATTTACTTCCAAAAGTTACAAAGAAAGAGAACATCAACATCTCATAATATCCCCCGCCCCCCCCCAAAAAAAACACTCAAAAATTCATTTCAAGATAATGAATTTGTTCCTGCTATTGAGAACTGACACCCTCTAGTGGTATTTTAGACCAAAAAGAACACCTGGGACCAGAATATAGTGTAATGGCTATGTTGCTGGACTCCCACGTAGTCAACTGCAGTTTGAGTCCCGGACCCAGCAGCTTAAACTCATGCCAGGTGTGTGTGTGTGCATGCCCATGATCCCAAGAGGAGAATGGATTGCAGCGTGGTCATCCCCCATGGGGGATGATTTCTCACTTTCTGACTCTGTCTCTCTCTGTCTTTCTGGCGAGCGCACATGCCCTATAGCAAAAACCTCTAAAAAAAAAAAAAAAAAACCCCCAAAAAAAAAAAAAAAAAAAAAAAAAAGAATACCTTCTGACAACCAGTAGAACTCTCAACTCAGCCAGGGCTCTCACTGTGGTCCTTCTAGGCCATTAATAGGAACCAGTCCACTCCGTGCACTGGAACCACTAACCACTAGCTATACCCCTTACTTCGCTCACAGCCACTTTCCATAAATAACCTTACTCTGCTAACCCAGGAGTATTGTAGCTATAATGGGGAGACTCAGGTCTGTTGGGAACAACTTCAAGCACATTAGTAAAGGCTCTACAGAAAGTCTCAGGCTTTGATTTAGGAACTCTAAGACATGTTCCTTCAAGTGAGATCCACTGCACAAAATCATATTCTTATAGAGTGGTGCCAAATTCTCTTTAGAAATTTAGTTTAATTTAGGCTCTAGATGAAAATACTTGAAAGACAAACTACCTTAGGGAACACTTAATCCAATCCTTCACTTCTCAGGAGAAAACAATCTAGAACAGAAGTCAGCAAAAAGTATTTTATAAAAGGAAAGACAATGAATGTGAACAGTATGGACTCTGTCCCAAATTCTCGCCTCTACCATTATGGTGCAAAAGCAGCCACACACATGATACGTGACACATGGGCATGGCTGTGTCCCAACAGAACTTTATTTATAGACACGGGCAGTGAAGAGATGGGGCTGGCAGCCTGGTGTGCTGATCTATGATCTGGAATGCCAACTTGCCAGAGACCGAAGTGCAAATCAGTAGCATGGCTTGGAACAAAACCTAGGTTTTCTGACTCAGCCTTGGTTCTTTACTTACAGTGGATTTTATTTTTATCAGATTTAAATCACACTGCCTAGTTTCTTTTCTTTTCATTTAGATCTTTTGCCTTAGGGTGTATGTGCTCACCAGAGAGAGAGAGACAGAGACAACGAGAGGGAAAGCAAGAAATCACCCCCAGGGGGATGGCCATGCCGCAATCCCTTCTCCATTCCCCTCTTGGGATTTTGGGCATACATGCACATTTGTCTATCTGTCAGGTTTTCAAGCCACCAGGTGTGCAGGACTTGAACTGCAGTCGGCCATGTGAGAGTCCCGCAATGTAACCACTACACCATCTGATGGTCCCACTGCTTGGTTTCTTTTAAATATTATAAGAGAAAAAAGGAAATCCAGAGATGGGGCTTTCCTAGCACAAAGATGTTTAATACCTTCAAATGAAGGCTTTGCTGGAAAACAACTAAAGAAGTCTGTTGACAGACAAAAGAAATTTAGTTGAATGACAGGTTTTGCTTGAGTCTACTTAATCAATAGTAATCTCTGGGTTTGTAGATTTCATGAATATATAAAATTTAGTGACTAATATGCATATTTTGTGGGTAAACTCCCTGAGGGCAATCAGACGTAATTTTCCTTTCTCTATTAATAATCGACTTGCTTAGTTTTCTACTGTAACTATTAATACTGAGGGTCCCATAGGTGGCCTACGGCACAACTAAACAGAGGGGCTACAGGTTCTGGAAACTGCGCCACCTGTGTGCGCCTCAGGATCTACTGATCCAGATGCTGTGCTGCTCAACAGACTTGCTTTCTTCTACTTCACTGCTCCCTTTTGCTCTTTCTACTGGTCTCTAGACACCTCAGATCCTCTCATAGTATTTAAGTTATGTATTTCTTACATGGAAACCTAACTGATTAATCTCAAAAACGTTACAGTTTTACTGGGAATGTTATAAATATGTAGAAACACACGTATTATTAATGACTTAGGTATTTTAAGTACTTAAAAAGGCTGGATGCTTGGTCCTTTCACTTAAAAAAACTTTTTTAGTTTGCCATAGGGTAACAGAGACAGAGAAAGATGGAGAGTGAGAAATCGCACCCCGGGGGGATGGTCATGCTGCAATCCCTCTTCCTCCATTCTCCTCTCCAGATCCTAGACATGCCTGCACAAGACCCTGGCATAATTTTCAAACCATCAGGTGAAAGACTCAATCCTTGGCTATGTGGGGATCCAGAGCCTTAACCACCACACCACCTGTTGGCCCCAGCAAGTATTTTTAACTGTATTAGTGTCTATGAAAAATTTTCATACAACTTTAATACTTATTCAACCTGTATTAATTCCCCCTTATGGATTTAAATGTTCAATTAAAAACTCATTTTTTAAAGCTATTTTATGGAAATAATAATTTATGAAAAAAAATCATTATACCTGTTCTCTGATAAGCATGGTATTGCAGTATTCACAGATGACGTTTGCCAAAGGACAGTTCTGGTCATGGATCTAAATTTTATTAAGAGATATATAAGAAAAGCATGAGAAAAATATGAAAAAAGTAGAAACAACCAATTTTTATAAATGGTAATTTCTTTACTAAGAACACATTAAGGACATTAATTTGAATAAAGTGAAAACACGAGAATAATAATATTTTCTCTCCCTTTGCTAGTATAATAATATTAATTCAGGCTTCCAGCTCTTCACAAAGAATGTAATAGAGAATTTTTAAAATCATTCCCTTTTAACCTGAGGCAGAGCATCTGTGACTAGTTTGGATATCATCTGTCAATGCTGTAATTCTCCAAAAGCAACCTTCTTCTGAAAGTTTTCAGCAGCAACATGGTGACTGAAATAAAACTCTATCAGTAGAGCCGAAGAACAAATGCACTGTTGGGGGAGGGGTTCTGGTACCCAGGTTCTCATATGCCCCACAAGGGTGATTTCTGCTTTCTAAAATACGATGACTTTAGTTGATGCACTAAGAAATAATTAACCTTGCAGGTTAAGGACATCTCCTTTACTGATACTGAGGAAAGAGATGTCAATTTGCTGTCACTGTGACTGAGACTTCTCTACGGTTTTAGCGAACTGGCTGATTTCTTTTGAATATTTCATAAATCTAGTGACTATAACATACCTAATCTCATAAGAAAGTATGGAGAGCATCTTCCCTCACTCAGGATAGAAAGTGGCCAGGCATCTTCACCTTCGCCTCTGTTGGGTCCCTGGGTGCAGCTAAGGGTTGTGAAGTCCTACGCCAGCCAGAGACCTCCGCGTTAGCCAGGATAGAAAACAGTCAGGTGTCTTCACCTCAGCCTAAATTGGGCCTGTGGGTGCATCTCAGGGCTATGAAGCCCTCCCCCAGCCAGGGACCCCCACCCACTCTAGACACCCGTGTTAGCCAGGTAGGCAAGCAGCCCCCTCTTGCTCTTCTCTGTCCCTTCAAACTTTTTTTTTCTTAAAAAAACAAACAAACAAACAAACAAACAAACAAACAAATCCCAGCTTCTCTGCCCTGCTTGTGCCTTTCTCTTGTTAATTTCTCACTTATTCCCTCACTCAGGATAGAAAGCAGCCAGGCATCTTCATCTCAGCCTGTGTTGGGCCTTTGTTCCATGCATGCTGAGTGGTTTTCCATTTTAAACCCAATTTCATTTTCTGCCAAGTGATTTCTTTTTTTTTCTTTTTTCTGTTTTTTCTTATTTTCTTTCTAGTACTTTCATTCTTTTTCCTTTTTTTTCCCCTATTTCTACTGCCTTCATTGTTTTTCTTTTACCTTAGTTTCCTGTTTTACTGCTCAGCCCTTACTCACTGCCTAGAGACAACTAGGTTCATAGTAGCTGAACATCTGAACATTGTGAATTTTAGAGAACTCTTTGCACCTCACTGTAGTGGTTGCAAAAATAGTGAAATTCCTCTTCATAAATCCAATTGCAAAAGTCCTGTGGTGATTCCCACATTGGAGGACACAGTAGAAGGGAGAAAACAGCACAAATCATTTCACAGTGGGGGGAACACAAGAGTTCACAGTCACAGAATACTTCTCTAACAAACTGTCCAAAAGTGAATACATTACCAAATGACTAAGAATCAAAGAAGAGCCTCAAGATCGAGAGAATCAAGTAGTACATCTCCAGCAAGGTAACACTGTAACTTGTTTCCAAGTTGGGAAAAATTAGAGGATATTACCGAAAAGTCATAAAAAGAATTTAGAATATTTATGCTAACAAAATTCAATGATATGCAAGAGAATAGACACACTGAAGTCCAAGAGATGGGAAAGTCCTTCCACGATATGAAAGAAGAACTGGACACCATAATAAAGAATCAAACGGATCTTTCAGATATAAAGGGTGTAATACAGGAAATTAAAACCTCCCTTGAAAGTATCAAAAGCAGGTTAGACCATGCAGAAGACTGATCAGGAGAAGACAAAACCAATGACTTAAAAAAATTATCAAAAATACTGAGAAAACAGCCAAGAAAATTGAGGATATTATACGAGAAATACTAGATACCATGAAATGCCCAAACATCTGAATAATTGGTATCCCAGAAGGTGAAGAAACAGATAAGGGCATTGATAAATCTACTACACAAAATTCTGGAAGAAAACTTTCCAAGTTTAGAGAGGCACTCAAGCATCCAGACCAAAGAAATATGAAGAACCCCAAGAATCATCAGTCCTCTCCATGGCTCATCAAAGCTTCACTGGCCAAAACCACAAATACAAGATACTAAAATTGGCAAGAGAGAAAAGTCAAATCACTTACAAGAGCTATCCCATCAGGCTAACACTGAACAGCTCATCAGATACAATGTAAGCAAGGAAAGAATAGGGAAATAAATTCAAAGTGTTATTTAAAACAATTTCAACAAAGAATACTATACCCAGCAAAATTATCCTTTATATAGGAAAAGATAAAAATATTTTCGAATAAACAAAACCTGAAAGAATTTACCAACTCCAGAACAGCTCTTCAAGAAATTCTGAAAGGAGTACAATACCAAGAAAACTAAAGACAGATTGACAGCAATAAGAGAACAAAAACCAACCAAGAATATGGCCAACTTAATGGTAGGGACATGTCTGGAAGTATCAATAATAATGCTCATTCTTTTCCAGCTGAAACCATGGAGGGCGTTCAAGAGAAGAAAAAGAAGGTTCCTGCTGTGCCAGAAACCCTTAAGAAAAAGTGAAGGAATTTTGCAGAGTTGAAAGCTAAGCACTATTATAAGGAATACAGATAAATGCACAGAACTGAGATTCACATGGCCACGATGGCAAGAAAAGATGGCAACTTCTATGTACCTGCAGAACCCAAATTGGCATTTGTCATCAGGATCAGAGGGATCAATGGAGTGAGCCCAAAGGTTCGAAAGGTGTTGCAGCTTCTTCGTCTTCGCCAGATTTTCAATGGCACCTTTGTTAAGCTCAACAAGGCCTCAATTAACATGCTGAGAATTGTGGAACCATATATTGCATGTGGTACCTGAACCTGAAGTCAGTAAATGAACTGATATACAAACGTGGTTATGGCAAAATCAATAAGAAGCAAATTGCTTTGACAGATAACTCTTTGACTGCACGATCTCTTGGTAAATTCGGCATCATCTGCATGGAGGATTTGATTCATGGAATCTATACTGTTGGAAAACACTTCAAAGAAGCAAATAACTTCCTGTGGCCCTTCAAATTATTTTCTCCACGAGGTGGAATGAAGAAAAAGACCACCCATTTTGTAGAAGGTGGAGATGCTGGCAACAGGGAAGACCAGATCAACAGACTTATTAGAAGGATGGATGAATCCACCATGATTATTTTTGTAATCTGGTCAGTAAATAAACTGGCTGTTTTCAGACTGCAAATAATAATAATAATAATAATAATACTGCTCAATGTTAATGGATTAAATTCTCCAATCAAGAGACACAGACAGGCCGAATGGATTAAAAGTCAGAAACTTTCCATCTGCTGCCTATAAGAGACCTATCTCATGGATAAAGACATACATAGCCTACAAGTGAAGGGCTGGAAAAGGGTATTCCATGCTAAAGGAAACCAGGAAAGAGAAGTCACTATAATGATTTTGGACAAAATAGGCTTTATGACAAAAACTGTAAAAAAGACAAAGAAGGGTACTATATAGTAGTAAAAGGTCTAACTGACCAAGAAGATATAACACTTGTAAATATCTATGAACCGAACTCAGAAGCACCCAAATACATAAAGGAAAGACTGCTAAATCTAAAAGAGAAATAGACTGTAACACTGTAATTGTTGGACATCCCATTATCTCCTTTAGTCAGGTCAACGAGACAAAAAAACAAGCAAAGGAATTCAGGACCTAAATAATACCATAAATCAGATGGACTTAATAGAAGACATCTAATAGAAATTTCCACCCAAAAAACACAAAATATACATTTTTCTCTGCTCCGCATGGTACTTTCTCAAAGATTGAACACGTGATGGGGCACAAAACCAGTCTTTACAGATTCAAAGGCACAGAAACTATATCTACTATCTTCTCCAACCATGACAGATTAAACTTGATATTAATCTCAGGAAAAACCCTGAAAAATATACAAATACATGGAAACAAAATAAGCTACTTCTGAATGACTTCATGACTACTGAAGAGATTGAGACGGAAATAAAAAGTATCATGGAAACAATTGATAATGAGTGCACAGGTTTCCATAATTTATGGGACACAGCAAAGCAGTCATAAAAGGGAAGTTCACAGCCATTAGTACACACAAGATAAAGATGGAACAGTGGCAAAAGGATAACCAAAATAACAAAAAAAATAAAAAAACTGCCAGGAGAAAAGAAATAATAAAGATTAGAGCAAAAATAAAAGAAATAGAAAATACACACACTACACAGAAAATAAAGGAGAACAAAAGCAGGTTCTTTGAAAAGAGAAACAAGATTGACATACCATTAACTAGACTAAGAAGAGAGAAAGGAACTGTATAAATCAAATTTGCAACGAATCAGGCAACATTACAACAGATATAACAAAAATACAAAACATCATTAGTAGATACTATGAGCAACTCTATGCCAACAAAGAAAACATGGATGAGATGGACAAATTCCTGGACACATATAATCTACCAAGATTGACGCAGAATGACATCGAAAGCCTGAATAGACCAATAACAAGCAATGAGATTGAATCAATAATAAATAACCTCCCAATGAAGAAAAGCCCAGGTCCTGATGGCTTTACTGCTGAATTTTACAAAACTTTTAAAGAATTGTAACCCCCACTGTACTCACACAGTTTCTAGAGATCCAAAAGGAAGGAACCCTTCCAAATTCATGAAGACTCCATTACCCTCATTTCCAAAATGGATAAGGATACAACAAAAATGGAAAACTATAGACCTATATTTCTGATGAATATAGATGCAAAAATTCTCAACAAGATATTTGCTAACCATATCCAACAACATATGAAAAAGATTATTCATCACAACCAGGTAGGCTTTATTCTGGGGACGCAAGGGTGGTTCAACGCATGGAAAACCATAAATGTAATACACCATATTAACAAAAAGACAGACAAAAATCATATGATCCTTTCAATTGATGCAGAAAAAGTATTTGACAAAAAACAACATTCATTTATGATTAAGACTCTCTGTAAAATTGGCATAGAAGGGTCATTTCTCAGTATAGTAAAATCCATCTATGAAAAACCTATAGCTAACATTATATTGAATGGAGAAAAGCTGAAAGCTCTTCCACTAAAAACTGGTACATCACAAGGCTGCCCGCTTTCTCTGCTCCTATTCAATATAGTACTGGAAATCCTAGCCAATGTGATCAGACAAGAGAAGGAAATCAAGGAAAGAAGAGCTGAATTTATCTGTTTGCAGGTGACATGATGGTATACATAGAAGACCCAATAGTATCCAAGAAAAAACTTCTCTAAGTAATAAATACATACAGTAAAGTGGCAGAATACAAAATTACCTCACAAAACTCTATGCATTTCTATATACAAATAAGCATACAGAGACAGAACTGAAGAAAGTAATCCCATTTACCATAGCCACAAGAAGTATAAGATACTTAGGAGTAAATCTAGCCAAGGAAGTCAAAGATCTCTACAAGGAAAACTATGAAAATCTTAGAAAGGAAATTGAAAAGGACAACAAAAAGTGGAAGGACATCCCGTGCTCCTGGATTGGCAGAATTAATGTAATCAAAATGGCAATCCTGCCCAAATTAATCTATATATTTAATGCAATCCCTATAAAATTACAAGAGATATTCTTTACAGACCTAGAAAAGACAATCATAGAATTCGTCTGGAATCCTGTAAGACCCGGTATTGTCAAAGCCATCCTGCTAAAGAAGAGTGGAGTGGGTGGCATCTCACTCCCTGACCCAAAAATATATTACAAACCTGTAGTAATCAAAACAGCATGGTATTGGCACAAAAACAGTAATGAGGACCAATGGAACAGAATAGACACTCCAGAAATAAATCCCAAAACATAAAGCCAACTGATATTTGACAAAGGGTACCAGTCAATCCAGTGGGAAAAAAGAATCCTCTTTAGCAAATTGTGCTGGAAATACTGGATATCCACCTGCAGAAAGATGAATCTGAACCCCTATCTGTCACCATTAACAAAAGTCTAGTCAAAGTGGATCAAAGATCTAAACTTAAGGGACCAGCAGTTAGTGTAATGGCTATGTCACTGGACTCCCACATAGTCAACCATGGGTCGCGTCCCAGATCTGGTGGCTTAAAACTCACACCAGGCGCGGGTGCGTGCGTGCCCAAGATCCCAAGAGGAAAATGGAGGAGAAGGGATTGAGGCATGGCCATCCCCCCTGGGGGGTGATTTCTCGCTTTCTGTCTCTCTGTCCCTCTCTGTCTGGCGAGCACAAGCGCCCTATAGTAAAAACCTCTCAAAAAAAAAAAAAGATATAAACTTAAGACTGCAAACTACAAAACTACTGGAGGAAAACACCGGGGAAACTCTGGGAGAAATTGGGGTAGGCAAAGACTTCTTAAACAAGACCCCCAAAGCACTGGATATAATCCCCAAAATAGACAGGTGGGATTACAACAGATTAAGAAGTTTCTGCCTAGCAAAGGACACCATAATTAGTGTGAATTGACAACCTTTGGAATGAGAGAGAATTTTTGTTAACTGTGCCTCACATAAGGGACTGACAACCAGAATACACAGGGAACTCTAATAGCTTAACTGGAAGATAGGAAAATGAGCTAAATAGACAATTCTCTAAGGAAGACATACAAATAGCCAAAAAGCACATGAAAAAAATGCTCAACATCCCCCATTGTAAGGGAGATGCAGATCAAAACCACTATGAGATACCACCTAACCCCAGTCAGAATGGCAAAGATTAAAAAATAAATAATGATAAATGCTGGAGGGGATGTGGTGAAAGGGGAACACTCCTACACTGTCGGTGGGAATGTAAATTGGTCCAGCCC
>NW_006203761.1:20312-29884 GCF_000334495.1 Tupaia belangeri chinensis
AGCGTAGGAAAGGAAATTTGGGAAAAAAACTGAGAGATAAGACACTTGTGGGACACAGATATGGTTTGTTATCTATTGACGAGGATGTGTATAGTATTTTCAACTGGGCTGGATGGACTGAGGTGTACTTCATACTTGGTAAAGTCTCTTTACAATCTAAACGATGTATAGCAATTGAATGTATGAATAAAGATAATAATTACTTAAACAAGTATGGAGGATTATTAACACAAATGTATGGTAACTAAAGTCTAAGGAAGTAGCTAAGTAATGGGTAAAAAACTTTTTATGTAAGTTATATTAGTAACTTTCATATAGAATAGTGATTAAGGGGCTACGACTTTGGTGCTGGCTTTTCCATTGATAATAACCATATAAAACTACTTAACTTGTGACTCAGTTTTTGAATGAAAAAAAATCACTCTATCTTTATGATACTGTCCTGTTTCTTTATAGGTATCGTAAAGTTTTTTTTATAAAAGATAAAAATTAGCGTAATGGCTATGTCGCTAGACTCCCATGTAGTCGACCGTGGTTCAAGTCCTGGACCCGGTGGCTTAAACTCACACCGGGTGCATGTGCGTGCATGTGTGCCCAAGATTCCGAGAGGAGAATGGAGAAGGGATTATGGCATGGCCATCCCCCCTGGGGGGTGATTTCTCACCTTCTGTCTCTCTGTCTCTCTCTCTCTGTCCTTTTGGCGAGCACATGCGCCCTGTAGCAAAGACCTCTCCAAAAAAAAAAAAAAGAAAAGAAAAAAAAGAGATAAACTTTCAATTGAAGTATAACATACAAATTGAAAAATGAACACATTAAATGTGTATAACACAGTGAATTATCACTAAGGGAACATACTTTGTGGGATTTTATTCTTTGTAATAATTGTAATGACCCATTCTCTTCTACAAAATAATTCTATTGTAAATAGTAATCATTCTACTTTTTGTATACAGTAATTATATAGAGTAACCATTGTATACAATAATCATTCTACTTTTTTGTCTCTAAGACTGGTCACTAAAATATCACACAGGAATACTTAATCAGTATATGCTTTTCCTAGAAGTTTTATTACTTACATATGTAAGACAGTGGTAACTAGAACAAACAATGCTCTGTAAGACGCAAATATAAACTATTTAGCTAAAATGATTTATCAAACTTTTAAAATAAAATTATTGGACAGCGATTTGTTTTTTAAGTTTATTTATTTATATCTTCTGTGACAGGTACACCCAACAGGGTCTTTACCCAGTCTCAGCTGGCCTCGATCAGGAGCTCTTGCATAGCTGATACATTTAAGGAGGACCCAGGACCTTCCCAGGTGCATCCAGCTGCATCATCATCATCATGCCACTACCTGCCGTTTTCTTAAAAATTAATTTTCCCCAAATTGATCATGAAGACTCAGAGTTGAAGTCACATCCTTATCTACTGCTAACCATAACAAATACACATTTAAAAACATATTCTTAGGAAACAGTGGAATTGACAAACCCAAGTCTGTACATACCTCTTTTTCTTCAAATGCCATCAATTCAGCGCAATTTGTACATGCAACCTGCCTCCGTGGACAATCCTTGAGAATGTGAATATCCAGTTGGCATTTCTGGAAGGGGCGCTGGCATTGAGGACAGCTTATAAGAGCAAATTCACAATGTATTTGATGATCCTATCAGGAAAAAAATAATTGATCAGTATTTGCCAAACCTGAACAAGTCTTCTAAATGCATTCTTTTCTAAGACCACAGATTTCTCTTACTTTCTCTAGTACACACAGAACCATTCACATATTAAGGTCTTAATCAATTTTTTCAGATAGTTGTAGATTACAAATTTTTTTAAAAATTTTTTGCTATAGCACATGTGCCCATACCAGAGAGACAGAGAGAGAGAGACAGAAATTGAGATATCACCCCACAAAGGTGATAATCAGCCCCCAGGGTAAGACATCATCCTTCCATGCCACAATCCTTCTTCTCGATTTTCCTCTTGGGATTTTGGGCATGCACACACTTGCATCCAGCATGAGTTTCAAGCTGCTGGGTTCAGGACTCATGGTCCATGGTCGAACATGTGGCAGGCCAGTCCCTTAACCACCACACCACCTGCTGGCCCTCAGACTACAATTTTATACAAAGATTGTGGATTCACAAGGTCACACATCTCATCAGTGAAGAGAACTGGAAAGAAGTTAGATTTCCTATCAATTCAGTATTGGGTCCAAAGGCCACTCCTTCAAAAAGGGCTAAGATAGGCAAGCTGCAAATCTATCAGAAACATTTAATCAAAAAAAAAAAAGTTAACATTATTCATTTCTGGTAAAAAATATCAAGAACTAATTTAATTTAAAGGCAATTCTTTTATTATACTTCAGCTAATCTCTCAAACTATAAGAGTATTTCATTTAGTTCACAGAAAATGGTATAAAAAAATACTGAGATAATGGCTACATGGGATTTATTTCAAAATGCGAGAAGTGAAATTAGGGGATTAAAATGTGACACCTGTATTTAAAATGCTTAGTTTTCCTCATATAATGCTCACCCAAAAAACGTGTAGAATACTGACTTCTTTACTATCGCTGGGGCAAAGCCAAACAGGTAGAATTAGAAACTTACATTTACATGTAATAATAAAGAAACTGGTGTTACCCAGCAAAAACTAATGAACCAATTAGTACATGCTAAGTACTGACAATACACAGAGACAGCAAAGTTTCTGTTCTCTAGGTACTGCCTTGCAAACATGCTAAGAGCTAGAAAATAACTTTAATACCTCAAGATGCCTCAGTTCCATCTTGTGCAAACAACCTGCATTTGGACACTTCACCATTAGAGAAAGAATCTCTCGTTTTGCAAAATTGTCAGGAAACAGTTGGCTTTCCAGCAGTATTTCATTGTCAACTGGACATTTGTGACCTGCATCCCTAAGGGAAGCAAATAAGATGTGCACAATTAGTAGATTTACATGATCAGACTAGAAAACCCAAATAACTAATTTACCACACATAAATTCTCCATTTATTATTTCCTATAGAAAAATAGCACATTATTATTGCATAGTATTATTACAAAATGAGTAAAACTACCACCAAATTGATCACCTATCAAAAGGATGGAGTTCTAGACTGTGGGAAAGATTCCAGCTAAGAAAAAAGAGGGTGCAATGCAACAGGCAGTCACGGGGTCACCGTGTCCACTTTCGAGTGGTTTACCACACCTCGTGACGAGACTTTTGGTGTCTGTCTTTTCCTTTAGCTTGGAGGGATATCTCCATCTTCACTCGTAAGATGTGGCAGGTGCAGAAGCTCAGTTGCTCAGTTTGCTGAGTACCTCCTATATGCTCCATGGTTGCTGTGGTAGGAAAGAAGATGACTGAACCACAGCTCAGGTGACTGTCAAATGGCTTAGGACTCAAAGGAGAGACAGAGCTGACCTTGATGGGGCCTCACTCAGACTGCACAATGTTACTGGCATATTGTCAAATATTCTCTGACAAGCCCAGGAAGCCATAAGTAGATTTATTGGAATAAGTATCCCAAACCTAACGGGATGCATGTCTCAGAAAAAATAAGATGCACCTTCCAAAGTGAACTGAGAACCATCACCTACAGTGTAAGCAGTCACACCAAGAGAAAGTGACCAACAAGCATCTGGACCACAGGTGACCACAATCAACAAGAAACTGCAGAGCAGCTCCTTAAGAACATCAGAGCAAGGGACCAGCAAGTGGCGTCGTGGTTTAGGCACTGGACATTCTCACATGGCTGACCACAGTTCAAGTCCTGGACCTGGCGGCTTCCTTTCTCTCTCTCTCTGGTTGAATTAAAAAATAAAATGAATGAGTAAATAAAATTAAATTCATTCTTAAAAGATTTAAAAGCAAACTGCTGCAAAAACAAAAACAGAACAAAAACAGAACATCAGAGCAAAGAGCATGGTCACTGCCAGCTTAGAGGAAGGTATAGAAAAAGCTTCAGACTTCTGTTTGTGTGTTTTACTTCCTTTTCAGACCACTGTCTCATTACTTTCATAAACAAGTTGCTACTAAAGAAATGACTAAAGGGCTAGCCTATGGCATACTAATTAAGGCAGCTGAAGTCCCAGACCTAGGGGTGTATAAAGCAAACCAGGCACATGCCCAAAATCTGGAAAGGAAGGAGCAGTGGGGTAGGTACTACAGGGTGACTGCACCCCAAGGAGGATTTGTTCTTGTTTTCTCTCTGGCAAGTGTATGTGCCCTCTGGCAAATTAACAATAACAATAGAACAAACAAACACACACAAGCACCACTTATTAAAAAAAAAAATCACTAAAGATTAGTATTCTCCTGTCCTGGGTGATACCTGGTAAATACTTCACTGTACATTTATACCTATAGAAGAACCAACAGTCCAGGGACCAGCAGTTAGCATAATGGCTATGTCGCTGAACTCCCATGTAGTTGACCGTAGTTCGAGTCCCGGACCCAGTGGCTTAAACTCATGCCGGGTGCACGTGTGTCTGTGCCCAAGATCCTGAGAGGAGAAGGGATTGCGGCATGGCCATCACCCCTGGGGGGTGATTTCTCGCTTTCCGTTTCTCTGTCTCTGTGTCTTTCTGGCGAGCGCACGTACCCTATAGCAAAAACTTCTCCAAAAGAAAAAAAAACAAAAAAAAACTCCAACAGTCCATAATACAGTACCATGTTTATCTAAATACAACATAACTAAAAATCATTCTAGACAGAAAAAAGCTGTAACACTCTCTCATGTATATTCTAAACAAACAGACTCAACCAGGGACAAGTTTCTCTCCCAAAGGACATCTTGGCCTCCCAACTGGGGGAGAAGGAGATAGCTTCCAGTGAACAGAGGACAGGGACACTGTTACCATCCTCTAGCACACAAGACATTCTGCACAACAAAGGACTGTAGACCAAAACATCAATGATGATGAAGCTGAAAAAGCCCTACTACATCTTGTCAATTCAACACAAGATAATGTATTTTTTTCTCCAAAACTGAAACAAAGATATGCTTCCCTGTAGCTGAAATTAAGCCTACTCCATAGAGTATGGATACAGTTACCCTCAATTCAAATTTTATA
The DNA here is from genome assembly GCF_000334495.1 of Tupaia belangeri chinensis. Classification (NCBI taxonomy): domain Eukaryota; kingdom Metazoa; phylum Chordata; class Mammalia; order Scandentia; family Tupaiidae; genus Tupaia; species Tupaia belangeri. Next base: position 25,403 of record NW_006203761.1, read on the forward strand.
CAAAAGTTAATGTAAAAGCTGAGAGACACCAATACAACTAATGGCTATTCATGAACGTATACAACCTCCCAATGTCTTCTAATATTTTTGTCCTGTCTACAACCGCTTATCACCTAAAAATATTCCTATTTACCCTTAAATTATAGTGAAATATAATATTTATTTCTTTTATTTTCTTTTTTTGGAGAGGTTTTTGCCATAGGGCGCATGCACTCACCAGAGAGAGACAGAGAGACAGAAAGCGAAAAATCACCCCCCAGGGGGGATGGCCACGCCACAATCCCTTCTCCTCCATTCTCCTCTCAGGATCTTGGGCACGCACACACAAACGCCCAGCGTGAGTTTAAGCCACCGGGTCCAGGACTCAAACCACGGTAGACTAGGTGGGAGTACAGCGACATAGCCATTACGCTAACTGCTGGTCCCCCAATATTTATTTCTTAGGAGATAAAATTTAATCGTGTGGAAATCCAATATACTTCATTCAGGTAAAGTGACTCTGATTCAGTGAGTACCGCTATGGGTCAGGTACTGTTCCTGGCACTTGGGAAATATCAAGAAACAAAATAGATCTAAACCTTTACTCTCAAGTTTATCTTCCAGTAAGGTGAGTAGACAATAAACACCTAAGCATTTAAGAGGGCAGAACTGCAACGGAAATAAAGCAGAACCTGGTGATGGAGACCACAGTGGTGGAGCTGGAAGGGTGGAGGCATGACTTAAACAGAGTAGCTAAAAGACCTCTGAGGAAGTCCAGTCTGAGCCACACTGCGTGCATTATGGCATTAGCTGTGGCAAGGCTTTTCAAGCAAAGAGAACAGTGAAAACCACTCACCAGGGCAGGAGGACACTTGATACATGCAAACATTAGCAAAGAGGGAATGTAGAGTGGCCAATCTGAGCCCCAGCAAGAGAAAGACTGGGTGAGTACAGTGGAGGAAACTAAGAAAACATGCCATAGGCATGTTACAGGGGTTTGTAAGCACTCTGCTGTGCCCAGATACACTGCTGCAAAGTTCTGGGCAGAGGTGGCTTTGTCTTACTTATCAGGCTCATGCTGGCTGCTGTACTGGGAAAAGCTGCAAGGAGAGAGCAGAAGCTGGGGGGCTGTCGGAACGGATAGTGATCCAGAACCAGGCGCAGTAGGGGAGGCGGTGAGGGGTACGAGACTTTGGATATAATAAGGAGGTAGAGCCTTGAGTTAATGCCTCCTTTAAAAATACTGGTGAACATCTAACTTAAAATTTTTCTGTCTGGGGCTGGCCCCGTAACCCAGGAGTTAAGTGCTATGCACAAGGAGCCTGATCCCACATGGTCGAATATGGTGTGAATCCTGGTGCTACTGGCTTGAAAAACATATTTGGCACATGTGTGTGCATGCCTCGAACCCTGATGGGATGTGGAAATGAAGAAGGGAGTGAAACGTGACACATCCCATTGGAGGCTCTTTCTCTCCATCTCTCCCTAGTACACATGTGCCCTCTGGTAATATTAAAAAGAAAAAAAAGAAAGCAAACATTTTGTCCAGTATTCTTTTTTCCTAATAGTGTGGCACTCCTATGTAATGACGTCCTCTGTGCTCGGCTCGGTTTCAGGAAACCATGCTCCTCATGCTCACATACCTTATGGATTTGATGATGCAGGCTTTGCAGAACCTGTGGCCACATGGGGTCTGCACTGCTTCCCGCAATGCCATCAAGCAAATGGGGCACTCATACTTGCTCTCCAGGGGCGGGTCAAACTCCACGTCATAGCCCTGGGTCTCTTCCATGAAAGAGCTGGAGAGGTTCCCTGTGCTGGCAGTCCCGCTCACACTGTCGTCCTTGGCTGTCATGCTGCAGGAGCTGGCCATGGCAGCACAGCAGTCGCTCCCAGGCTGGCTGGACCCACAGCTGTTTTCACAGTGTAGCAGACTCATAGTCACTTGATCAGCAACCGCTCTGTAGAAACAGCAAGAGATGCTTGAACAAACATGAGTGTGCACACACACAAATATGTATCACAGCCCGTGTATGCCAGTCACTTTTAAATTCATATATATTAGCTGTGCTGATGTTACTTACAAAAAGCTTAGTGTTTTGAGCTTTGCTTCATGACAACTATTCTGTAATAAGTTATCTGATTCCCTCATGTAGAAAGTTTATACAATCGTGTGTACAAAGCACTTAAAGAATACAAAGAAGTCTCGGTCCCTTAAGTTCGTGACTTAGGAATTGGAGCCCACGTGGCCGACCAGGGATCAAATCCAAGCCCTCATAGCTTGAAAAACACACAAACACATATGCAGTGTACCCAAAATACAGACAGGATGGAGAAATGAAAGAACCAGGACTGCAGCATGACTGTGTCCCACTGGGAGGATGCATTCTCTCTGGTGAGCACGTGTACCCTCCAGCAGTTAAAGAAAAAAAAGGAAAAAGCACCCTAACTGTACTCCTTATCCATCTATCTCATGATTATCTGCTTGTATTAGGTTGTGGGAAAAGCCATGACATATTTTTCCATGGAAAAATGTGACATGACTTTCCCGATGACCCAAAATATCTGTTTCTTGTAATTGAAGTCAGGAATTCAATTTTCAATTCTAATATATCTGTTTCTTGTGACTGAAGTCAGAAATTCAATTTTCAATTTCATATCCTCAATACTTGGCACGTAATTTTCCACATACGTTTATTAAGCATCTACTGAAGAACTTGATCATGCTGACACTCCTCTCAGTATCCGGGCTGAACAGTTCTGTTCAGGATAGCTGGCGGGACACTGCTAACAAGAGCAGTACACAGGAATCAGGCAACATGTGCCACTGTCAGACAAGTGAGGGGGCAAGTTATTGAAACCCTCGGATCTATTTCTTCTACATCTGTAATTCTATGGGACTTCCAAATGCTCAGTGTAGAGATTTTAAAAAGTTCCTTTTTAAAAAGTTCCTTTCTTCCATGAGAAACAGAGAAAGACAGAGAGACGGGAATCCCAGACAGGGTCTCACTATACCATGATAGCCCACTCTAACCTCCCAGCCAGACAAGATCCCACCAGGTGTGTTTCAGTCAACCCAGGATCCAAACCTGGGTCTCCCAGCTGGTTCTGACATCACATGGTGGTCCCCTATCGCTGTGTGACCTCAGTTGGGCCTTGGTGTAGAGATTTCTATTATGTAGGAAGAATGGTGTAATGGTTATGTCCCTGGACTCCCACGTGGCCGAGCAGTTTGAGTCCCTGACCTGGAGCCTTGAAACAGGTGTGTGTGTGCATACCTAAAATCCTAAGAGGAGAATGGAGAAGGGAGTGTAGTGTGGCCATTCCCCTCTGGGGGGTGATTTCTCGCTGTCTCTGTCTCAGCAAGCACATGCAACTAATGTAAAAATCTCTCTTAAAAAAAAAAAAAAAGAATGGAATTCGGAATTCAATAAATCTATCTTATGTCTTCTAGTTTTCAGTCAGGTCAAGTGACTATGTTTCACTATCAATGACTGGAAAAACAAGTGATGCTTCATTTGCTTATGGAAAAATACTGCTTTCATGAGCTGATGGAATGCCTTCAAACTCGACTATTAAGGCACTTACAGGTGGAAACAGAGACACCTAAAAGCAGTTCACAGTGGTCAGGCAGTAGTGCGATGATAACACGACTGGGAGGGAGGTCCTGGGTGCTCAGCCAGGAGCTCTCTGTTCACACCAGGCACACACATGTGTGCCCATAATCTAGGGTGGCTGAAGGTAGAGCGGACTGTGGCATGGGAACTGTGCTGGGGGTGCCCTTCTGTGTGTCTGTCTCTAAGAAATAAACTTCAAAAATAAAAAATGCAATTCAGAGACCATGTAACCATGTCTCTACTTTGAGGAAAACTCCCAATATGCACAGATGTAGCTCTAGAAACAGAACTAGCCTCCAGTCAGCAGCCTCCACTTTGCCAAATAAAAGATTAAGACAGTAGTCCTTAATCCTTTTACCACTACAAATACCTCTTTATTCTCCTCAAAGAGTTTGAGTACCATCTGCCGGGCCCCTATAAAGCCCCAGGCACTGTTCTGCTCTGGCTAGAAAGGCAGAGCTGTAGGACAGCACAGCAGCAGACTGGTCGATCTGACTGTGCCTCTCCTTCATCCCTGGTGGGTGACCTGGTGGACGACCTGGTGGACAACCAGGTGGATGACCGGGGCCACCCACACTACCTTTCTGTGCTTCAAACTGAGCTCACAAATGACCCACATGATTTGCTGAGATTAAATGAATGAAAGTGTGTAAAGCACTCTGAACTGTGCCTGGCAGTAAGAATGAGTTACTGGGACCAGCAGTTAGTGTAATGGCTATGTGGCTTCCATGTAGTCAACTGTGGTCCGAGTCCCAGACCCGGTGGCTTAAACTCACACTGGATGCATGTGCATGAGTGCCCAAGATCACGAGAGGAGAATGGAAAAGGGATTGTGCAGTGGCCATCCCCCCCCCCCCCGGGGGGGGGGGGGGGGGTGGTTTTTTTT
>NW_006203761.1:29905-32761 GCF_000334495.1 Tupaia belangeri chinensis
TCTGTCTGTCTGGTGAGCGCACTAAGAAAAAAAAAACAAAAAACAAAACAAAACAAAAAACTCTCAAAAAAAAAAAAAAAAAAGGATGAGTTATTATTATTATGTATAGCCTTAAGTATTTTATTTAATACTTGTCCCCCACATATCTAAGTGGAAACTATGGTGCTTTAAAGGTCAAGTATTGTAATTTACTCAGGACTGCTCAACGAGGAAGTTTGGGATTAGAATCCAAGTCTTCCTGGCCACGAAGACTGCGCACTACTGCATTTATCTGTGTTCTGAGTAGAGTGTCTGTAAAGCTGCATTTCAAATTTATTAAACTACAGTGCTGACCACGGCTACTATTCTATTAAACATGAGTTGTTTCGCACTGTTAAACTGAGTTGACTGAATGCCAAAGACACAGCAAAAAAACACTTGGGATTTTCCTTCCCTAGTTTTGACAGATTATCTCCAAAAAGATAAAGAAAATAGTTTCCAAAGCCTTATTTCTAATGTCCACTCCAAGGGAGGGCTCATACAGATGAAAAGGAAAGAAACAGCCAAACAGGCAAACAGGCTCCTGCCCAGTCCTGATACACACTTTGCTCTTCCTCAAAGCACGAGACTCCCTCTGGGCCCTCCAAAGCAGAAGAGAAGACAAGGATGCTGTTCTACTACGGCATCCAATTACTCTCAGGTAAGTTTCCTGGCAGCAGAAACACTGCTTCTAGGAAAGGGTAGTAACTGACAGATAATACTGGGTATCTATTGTGCTTCCGAGGCTTTCTCATTTCCACTCCCACAATCAAAGCCCATTTTCTATACCCTCGACACTACGTATACTTATATTTTAAATTCTGAACCAATGTATGGTTTTAAAAGTAAAATCACCTTTGAAAACTCAACATATGCTATTTGGTTGTACAGCATACATCAAAGTGCAAGCCAGAAGACAAAGGAAAAATTTACTGGGCTAAATCTACCTTTTCTACTCAAATGTTCAGCTTAAAATTCAGTTTGCTGGGTGATCTACGTAATTCCCTCTTTCAGCCCAATTCAAGAGATCTGAAGGTCTTTGGACATGGAGGGACCTTGTACAGCTCATGTGTTCCTAAGAAAACCTGGGTAATCTGTTACAGTTCCTTAAAAGGAACTCCACTTTTAAGACATGAGAGACTGGGCATTCCTACAAATCTATCAGTAGATGTCATCGAGTTTCACACTACTTTCCACGCTTTCAGAGGTGACACAGGAGCTTTACGGCTGCCAGGAAACTTTTCAGACAGACACCCCCGAGTCTGGAGTATGTGGTCCCATGCAACTACCTGCAAAGGAAAAGCAAAGCTAGTATGAGTGAGTTTTTGAGTGTGTTTTCTGTATTCCAAGTGCATCTTTGTTTTAAGGTTTTACTGTAGGACGCGTGTGCTTTCCAGAGAGAGAGGAAAAATAAGAAATCACCCCAGGGGAGATGAGCACTCTGCAATCTCTTCACTCATCTCTCAGAATCTTGGGCCACATGCACACATGCCCAGCATGATTTTCAAGCTGCTGGAGAATTGGCTTTGTGGGATCCAGCACCTTAACCACCATGCCATATGTTGGTCTGCAATTCAGTATTTTTATGTTTACTCTTTCTCTTTCACAAGTTAAAACATTTACTTTTACTTCTACGGCTTTCAATGCCTTACATGAAAATCACTTTCCTAACTACACTACAAGCAATACCTAACTTAACACTAAGAGAAGAACAAACAGTGCTTTGAGTCCATCACAGAAGTGAATGGAAAACCACCTGGCCTGCAAGCAGAAAACATGCTCTGTAAGGATCCTTCTACCTCCTCCTGTGCCACAAGGGACCCACTTCCTGCCTGCTACAAAAGCAGGTTGGAGATGAGCTAAAATAAGGAAGTGTTGACCTTGCGTTTGTACACTAAAAATTACTTGTAGTCTCTTTTCTACTCACTTATGTGGCTTTCTAAAGATTAAACAGAAGGGATGAAACAAAGCTTAAATAATTCCTTAACTTGTATGTAAGGAACCTGACTGCCATTCCCTTTTTGTAGCTATGAATCTAGTATAGTACCACTACCTTAATTAAGTGGGATGTAACCACTGACACTTTATTTTGACTGCAAAGCAAATAAGTAACTGTAATAGTCTTGTCCTATCCAGAGACTAAGGTTAAGGAGGAGGGGGCAGTAGGAGTATTCACAAAATCTTCAGGGGTCAGCAGGTGATACAGTGATTAAGGCACTGAACTTTCATGTGGCCGTATACGGTTTGAGTACCCAGACTAGGTGGCTTGACACCCACACCAGGCATATGTGCATGCATGTCCAAAATCCTGAAAGATTAGAGAAGGGATTGCTGCGTGGAGGTGGGGGATTTCTTGCTTTCTTTCAGTCTCTCTGGTGAACACAAGCACCCTATATTTAAAAAATCTCTTTAAAAAAAAAAGGCAAGACAACAACAGAACACTTGCTCTTCAAAGATGCTACTCTGTAAGAAATGCGCCGAGCTAAATAAACTGAAATGCTGTGTACTGAATGAATCCAGTTTAAGTCAACCTAGCAGGTACATGTGGCTAAACAGGTCCCTCATACGAAGCAAAACTACGTGAAAACATATGGAGAAAGTACCTTACTCTGCTCCTGGCTTTGGAGGCAGGGCCTATTCACCAATTCCTTAAGACCTATCCCTAAACTGTGAAGTCTCGCAAACCCGCCACACTGAGAAACACTACAGAACGCGCAACTGGGCCTGAACCCGGATCCCAACTCAAGGCCCAGCACTCCCTGGGCGCTTCTCTCCGCGGAGCCACGACCTGGGCGAGTGGCCGGAAGCCCGTCCGCGCCAGCACCCGGCATGCCGCCC
>NW_006203761.1:33561-38297 GCF_000334495.1 Tupaia belangeri chinensis
TCCTTAGGGCGGGTCCTGTGCTGGGGCTTGTGCGTGTGTGCACGCGAGCGTAGGGCGGCGAGCTGCAAGTAGGAGTGACGGCGAGAAGGCCGCGCCGGGGTGCTGTGGGCCAGTGAGCAGCAGCGACGGCAGTAATCCCAGACTCTACACGGCACCCCTATCCAAGCGGCAGAGATCTGCGTTAGGCCAAATTGCTTGACCTCCCGGAACTCTTAAGTTCCGCCCCGGCTCCACCTCCTGGCCAAGGAGGTCTCTGCGATAGGTTAAACCTCCACCTGACCCTGCCCCTTCGCCGCTGGCTCCAGCTGGATCACCTCCGCCTTCCGCCGGTCTTTGACATTGCTGCTGAGGACGCTGGTCTTTGTCACTGTCAGGGCTGCGCTGTTTTGAATTTCCTGCTTAAATGGGTGCAGACACCAAGGTGTGCTATAGACGCTTGGCAGGAGTATCACGGCGATTTCTCGCCCACCTCTGCTCGTCGGCCACCTCTCAGAGGACTCATGACTGGAACCATATGCCTGGTTGAGATCTAGTGCTTTTCCTCTTAATAAAGTATGTGACTTTAGAAGTCACTTAATTTGTACTTGCTTAAATGTTCTCGTTTCCTATTAAAATGGGGATAATAACAGCGCTGCGCAGGCCTTCCCAGCCTGCGCTTGATTCTCCAGCCAACCTGAAAGCTGGACGTTGTGGCACGTGCCTGTGATCCCAGAGACTCCAGGACACCAGAAAGCTGGGCTGCGTGACATAGTGAGAACGTGTCGGAAAAAGCCCCAGAAGTGGTGGCACTCTGATGGTCCCAGCTTGGAGGCTGAGGCAGGAGGATCGTGATAAGATGAGATCCTGCCTGAAAAGAAGTAACTGCACTGTATATCATTCTTGGGGCTGCCAGTATTCATGAAAGATGCTTATGTTTTCAAGATAAGAATCTGTTACTGGTTCTCAGACTATCAGTCCCCGTTTTTAAAAACTTTTTTTTTTCTTTTGCCATAGGGTGTGTACACTCTCACTGGGGAGAGGCAGGGAGAGAGAGAAATGAGAAATCATCGCCCAGGAGGGATGGCCATACTGCCATCCCTTCTCTACAGATTTTGGGCCTGAACGCACAGTATGCCTGGAGTATTTTTCAGGCCTGCAGGGTCTGGGACTCAAAGCGCAGTCAGCAAAGTGGGATCCAGCACCTTAAGAACTACACACCTGCTGGTCCCAGTCTCCCTTTAACAACCACGCCACTTGCTGGCCCCACAGTCCCTATTTAAATATATGTATATTAAGATGTAGAAAGTATTAAGAATTACACCCAGCATGTGTATTCATCACTTAAGGAAGTGAACGTTGCTGGTAGAATTTCTAATAGTTCCTTCAAATCCCTCCCCAGCAGCCCTGTCCTTACAACAACAAATAAGGAATGGAAAAGAGCACTGTGTGAACTGAGAGAGGGAAATGGAAGCATGCGGGAGTCAGACGTCCCTCCACTTTCCGTGTGAGCTCTGGGACAAGTTAAGTAACCTCCGTGAACTTAGTTTCTAAACCATAAAATAGAGGGGGGTGGGGATGTCCACCTTACAGGGCTGAGCTCTTATCAGAACCAACTCATAAAAATGTACATGAGAGGGGCCAGCAGGTAGCGTGGTGGTTAGGGGCACTGAACGCCCACATGGCAGACCACAGTTCAAGTCATGGACCTAGCGACTTGCTTTCTCGCTTTATCACTCTGTCCCTCTTTGGTCAAATTAAAAAATAACTAAATGGATAAAGTTACATAAAATAATTCCTTTTTTAAAAAAAAAAGTATGTGAGAAAACTAAACACTAGGCTTTCAAAACCATTAAATGTTTTTATAAGTAGGGGGCCTCCCCCTACCACTACATATCCTATTTATTCTTTGCAACCTTAGAATTCTCTGTCCCCGGGACCAGCAGTTAGTGTAATGGCTATGTTGCTGAACTCCCACGTAGTAGACCGCGGTTTGAGTCCCAGACCCAGTGGCTTAAAACTCACGCCGGGCACATGTGCGTGCATACCCAAGATCCCAAGAGGAGAATGGAGAAGGGATTGCGGCGCGGCCATCCCCTCTGGGGGGGTGATTTCTCGCTTTCTATCTCTCTGTCTCTCTCTGTCTGGCCAGTGCACGCGCCCTATAGCAAAAAAAAAAAAAAAACTCTCTCTCAAAAAAAAATAATTCTCTGTCCCCTTCACTCAGGTAAAGCGGAGTGACAAGTACTGCCTTCAGGAGCTGTGAGGAAGGGACATATGCCGTTTCTAAGTCAAAGCATTTGGTCCTCATTGGAAACTCTGTTCCTGGTGTTCAACCAAGGAGGCCATGATGTAGTCACAGGAAGGAAGAGGTGGGTCACTAAATTTCTGCATAAAGGGCACCTCTCTGGGAAAGTTAGCCCACTGGCACTGGACTATTGACCTTCTACGAGCAGGAAACAAATCCCTGCTGTTTTAAGCCATTGAGATATTAGGATTGTCTTTTTTTTCTTTAATAATTTTTTTGAGTTTTTTTTTTTTTCCCCTATAGGGCGCGTGCGCTCACCAGACAGACAGAGACAGAGAGACAGAAAGCAAGAAATCATCCCCCAGGAGGGATGGCCATACCACAATCCCTTCTCCTCCATTCTCCTCTCGGAATCGTGGGCACTTCGCGTCCAACTGCATGGGAGTCCAGCGACATAGCCATTATGCCAACTGCTGATCCCAGGGTTGTCTTTTCTTTAGTAAAACTCAGCCTATTTTAAGCACAGTTCTTTCTTGCCTTTTTTTTTTTCTCTTTTTTTTCACTCTTTTTTTTTTTTGAGGTTTTTGCTGTAGGGCGTGAAGCACAGTTCTTTCTTGAAGTCTTTGAATGTTTACTGAGCACATGTTTTGTCTTATGTAGTTCAAAATAATTTATGTATATTATGTTACTCTCCTATACCCCTGTGAGGTAGATATTATTATTAGTTTTTAAGGTTTTTGCCAGAGGATCTGTGCGCTTGCCAGAGAGAGATAGTGAGAAGGAAAGTGAGAAAGCACCCACCGAGGGGGATGACCATACTACATCCCCTTCTCCTTTATTCTCCTCTCAGGATTTTGGGCACAAACACACACACACACACACACACACACACACACACACACCTGGCATGATTTTCAAGCCACTGGGTCCAGGACTCAAACCAAGGTTGGCCATGTGGGAGTCCAGCACCTTAACCATTATGGCAGCTGCTTGTCCCAGTACTATTATTATTACCATGTCAATATGAGATGAGAAAATTGAAACATGTACAGAGATAACCTGGAATCAGAAAACCAAAGTTTGACCCCTGGATCTGCCTCTCCTTGAAACTGGGATCTGGTCAGGCGTCCTCATGTATCAAGTGAGAATGAAATCTATCCACGCTCTCTTCCTGTCAGAGCTGAAATGAATTTAGAGAGGTCACAGGTGCAGATGCTTCACAAATTAGGCAGTCCTGCACAGAAGGAAGGGGTCAAGTACTGAGTGGGAGAGTTGCCTGACGTGTGTAGCAACCACGATGCTCGGGCTTTCTAAAATGCTGCTATTTTTAAATATTTCATTTGGTTCTCGAAGTACAACAAATGTATATAAAAATATAGTCACCATATCTGCTTCGGTTTGAATGTGTCCCCCAAAGGTCATGCGTTAGGACCTTGCTCCCCAGTGAGCAGTGTTGGGTAGTGGGGCCCAGTGGGAGGTGTTGGGGCTGTGGAGTCACTGCCCTCCTGCGTGGATTCATGTCTATACTGCAGATTGGGTTTATTATCTCAGGATGAGTGTGTTCTTACATCGGGATGAGCTCGGCCTCCTTCTCTCCCTCTCTGCTCTTCTCCTCACCCCTCCACCATGGGATGATGCAGTACGAAGGCCCTCACAGACTGCCAGCCCTTCGGTCTTTGACTTCCCAGCCTCAGGACTGCGAGCCAATAAACGTCTGTTCATTCTAAGTCCATGGTTTTTGTGGGCAGCACAATATGGACTGAGACAGTATCACTCCTGGATTGCCGTTTTTCATATTCCATTTGAAAATTAAATAGGTTTCACATTGCAAACTGGTGTGATAGGAGAAGGAAGCTGAGAGATTTACCCCTACACATTTGGAGTAAGATGACTCTCTAAGAGTCAAATTGTAAAATGAAGACACAATTCATTAGTTCAAAACATGTACTGAACACCCACGGTGTGTGTGGCAGCCAGCCCTGGGGATGGTGCTTACGCCTGTGCACATCCCCCTCCTGACTCCTGTAAGCAGTAGGGTGCTGTGGAAGCACCAGAATGTGACTTGCAGGGCCCGGTCAGAGAAGACGTCACACTTTCTGTCTTGCTGGCTCTTCAGTTATTTGCTCTGAGGCAAAAGGCCTACCCTGCCTAAGCAGCCCTTTGAAAAGACTCCTGTGATGAACAGTTGAGCCCTCCTTCCAACAGCTGGGGGCAACTTCCCACCACAGCCTTGTGAGTGAGCCATCATGGAAGTGGAGCTTCAGCCCTGTCAAGCCTTGTGGGTCATGACTGCTGCCTCATGAAAGACCCCGAGCTAGAACTACCAGCTGAGCTGCTTCTGCATTCTTGATCCACAGAAACCGAGGTAAGGAATGTTTGCTCTCTCAAGCTTCTAAATTTGGGGTAACTTTTTATACAGCAGTAACTACTAGAATGCGACGCACTATTCCTGGCTCAGGAAAGAGTGGTAGATAAAATAAATCAGGAAGGGTGCACACCCGCTCACCTTTCG
>NW_006203761.1:38403-41176 GCF_000334495.1 Tupaia belangeri chinensis
AGTGGTAGATAAAATAAATCAGGACTGTTGCCCACCAGCTCACCTTTCAGTAGCGGTGCAACGACAGATCGTAATTTTAAAACAATATACAAATGAGATGATAAACAGTGACAAGTGCTATGGAAATGTCAGTAAGTATGTGACCAAAACTACCTTTTCGAATAATGAAGGACAGCCCCTTTGAGAAGATGCGATTTGAACTAAAACTTGAATGGTAGTTTCTTCATGCAAAGATGTTTAAGCAGATGGAACAGCTACTGCAAAGGTCTGAAAGCTGAAGTGAGCTTGATTTATAACCCAGAGTCAAAAAGTCAGTGATTTTTTTAAAGATTTATTTATTGAATTTTATGTATTCATTCATTTATTTTAATTTGACCGGAGAGAGAAAGAGAGAAAGCAAGCCACCAGATCCAGGTCTTGAACCATGGTCGGCCATGTGGGAGTCCTGCTGGTCCCTAAAAGTCAGTGTTTCTAATGTGGGGAAAAGGATCTTGAGAGCAACCAGCTTCAAATTAGGTGGGCACACCTCTAAGGAGGGCCCAGAGGATCTCTGAAAGGTATCTGTGCCCATCCCATTTTAAGGACTTGACACCTCCAAGGGAGGCTGTATTCACCACATACAATCTGCACAAAAACACCTTACAGCCAGCATTATTCTCATGCCAGATGAAGAAAGAACAAAAAAAGTATATGAATCTTTGATAAAATTATAGTCCAAGAGACAATGAGTCCTTCGGAAGAGGAATTAGATGTGACAGAATCCAGAACAAAGCCAATGAAACCCAGGGTGGCATTTCTTACATACATTCTGTCTGGAAGAGGAGGTGCCCTGGATCCAGGTCTCCTGCACTCAGCTGCTCATTCCTCACAGGCAGGTATTTTGCAGATGGCCTGATGTCATTCATCTCTGAGCTGTCAAGCTATGACCTATTGAATGTCTCAGGACAGTCATGCTGAGTACAATGAGTTTCCAGACAGCCCTCACCATTCCCACTCCACCAAAATCTGAAGGAAAGTGCTCAGAGCTGAGGATCGAAGTGGTAAGAAGCGAAGGTGTGAGGGGATAAGGAGGGAAGGGAAGACGAGTGGGCCTGTGGGTGTGCAGGAAGGCTGCTGGGGAGACCGCAGAACGTGATGACAGGTTTCAGAGCTGTGCTGGGCTCAGCCGACTGCCCAGGCCGAGAGTACTCCACAAGGAGGCACAAGTTTAGTTTTGGAATTGCCTGGGAATCTGTAAGTGGAAGTTCCTCAAAATGTCCGTGGCCATGAGTTGCCATCCCTTTCCATTCTCATCTCAAAATCCCAATCAAGACTTATTTTTCCCGTTCTTGCATGGAGGAGGAAATCTCATTTTACCTCCCTTTGAAAAAAAAGTGGAAGGTGGATACATTTTTACTGCATTGGGACAGTTTTTCCTCATTTCACCACTGTTCATCTAGCAATGTTAACACGGTAAGTTGACCCACTTTGCTTTCCTTGAAGAAAGGAAGAGGCCAGAGGATATACATATCCAATCTACTTGTGACTTACAGTTTTGTTTTTAACTTGCTATGGGTTCCATGCACTTGCCAGAGAGAGAGAGAGACAGATGGTGAGAGAGAAGGAAAGGGAGAAAGCACTCTGGAGGGATTGCCGTGCTGCAATCCCTTCTCCTGCATTCTCCTCTCGAGATTTTGGGCACTCACAAACATGCACCTAGCATATTTTTCAAAACACCGGGTCTGTTGGCCATGCGGGATCCAGCAGCCTTAACTACCATGCCACCTAGATGGCTACCTGTGAATTACAGTTTTAATGTAAGTTATTTGCTTTGGTATAAATTGTTTATATGTGAGCTGAGTTAGAGTACAGACGTACTGTATGAATAAAATCAGGTTTTTTTTCTTTTATTGGAGAGATTTTTGCTATAGGGCGTGTGCGCTTGCCAGACAGACAGAGAGAGACATAGAGACAGAAAGCGAGAAATCACCCCCCAGGGGGGATGGTCACGCTGCAATCCCTTCTCCTCCATTCTCCTCTTGGGATCTTGGGCACGCATGCATACACGCCCGATGTGAGTTTAAGCCACTGGGTCTGGGACTCAAACCGTGGTCGACTACATGGGAGTTCAGAGACATAGCCATTACACTAACTGCTGGTCCCAGTAAAATCAGTTTTTGAACAGACAGCTAAGGTTCGGTTTAATTCGCCAAGTTAAATACTATTTATTTATTTATTTCTGACTTCTTTTGATATTCCCATCTGGACACATATTTAGAAGTTACTATTAAGAAAAATTAGTGGGACCAGCAGATGGCATAATGGGTACATCGCTGGACTTGTATGGGGTTGACTCTTGGACCCAATGCCTTAAAACTCATGTTGGGCACCGTGTGTGTGTGTGCCGAAAATCCTGAGATGAACATGGAGGAGAAGGGATTGCTATGTGGCCATTCCCCCTCCCCCAGGGGGGTGTGATTTCTCACTTTCTCTCTCTCGGAGTCTGTCTCTCCAGCAAGCACGCTTGCCCTATAGCAAAAATCTCTCTTAAAAAAAAGAGAAAAATAAAAATAAAAATTATTCATAACATGAACACAAAAGGATGGCAACATGTCCTTTCAATGTCATTGCTTAACACAGTCACCTGTTGATGGTTTAATTATGTTGGAGCATGCATCTGTGCTTGACTTTGCTATTTACTGTTTAATTAAAGAGCAGACATTGAAGTTACATTTTAACTTATGAATTTTTGTTCAGAAAAAATTATAACCCAGAAATAAATGCTCTATAGAAT
>NW_006203761.1:41248-41784 GCF_000334495.1 Tupaia belangeri chinensis
TTTTTTAGTTTGACCAGAGAGAGACAGAGGGTGAGAGTGAGAGAATGAGGAAGTGAGAAAGCAAGTCACCAGATTCAGGACTCGAACCCTGGTCAGCCATGTGGGAGTGTCCAGCACCTTAACCATCACGCCTCCTGCTGGTCCCAAATATTAACTAGTTTTGTATCTGTTAAGCAGATAAGTTCATTTCAGCATTTCTTTGACTGCCTTTTTTTCTTATTATTATTATTTATTTATTATTATTATTTCACATGAGTTTTGCCAGAGAAAGACAGAGAGACGGAAAGTGAGAAAGCAAACCACCAAGTCTGAGACTCAAACCATGGTCTGCGATGTGGGAATTCCAGCGTCTTAACCACCAT
Source organism: Tupaia belangeri chinensis (assembly GCF_000334495.1). Lineage (NCBI taxonomy): Eukaryota > Metazoa > Chordata > Mammalia > Scandentia > Tupaiidae > Tupaia > Tupaia belangeri. The sequence goes on from NW_006203761.1 coordinate 41,611, forward strand.
GCCACCTGCTGGCCCTCTTTGACTACCTTTTAAAAATCTCAGATTCTCCTTTGAGCCAGCTTTATCATGTTACTGAATTCCTCATTCATTAATAAAATAAAATATTAGGTATGTGTTTATTCTGTATTCATATCAGTCTTGTGTTTAACTTTTAAAAACATTATACATTAATAT
>NW_006203761.1:41807-63823 GCF_000334495.1 Tupaia belangeri chinensis
CTGCTTACCTATGCTTCTTTCCAGTGTTTGCATATTGAATAAACCATGCTTTGTCAGATTGTTGCATGTTTGATTTTGACCCATTAAATCTTTGAAGACATCAAGATCCTTATAATAAAGCTGAATTATGCATTGTAACACAAAGCTAAAAAACGTATATTTAAGCATTTGCTTTATCCATACTTTAAAACAATTAGAAATGTCTGAGTTTAAAAATCCTGATTTGTGTGTTTCTGATGGCCTGAAACCAGGAAGTTTGTTTTGTTTTTTAATTGAAAATATTTATTGCATTCTATTTTTAGTGGAAAGAAATGTAACATACATTTATTTGTGAAATACACAAAGCTAAACTGGATCAGGAGCATTTTCCTATTCCCAGTACATTTCTTTGTTTATTTGTTTGTTTGTTTTTTAGAGGTTTTTGCTATAGGGTGCATGTGCTCGCCAGAAAGACAGAGAAAGAGAGATAGAAAGCAAGAAATCACTCCCCAGGAGGGATGGCCACGCCGCAATCCCTTCTCCTCCATTCTCCTCTCAGGATCTTGGGCATGCACACACATGTGCCTGGTGTGAGTTTAAGCCACCAGGTCCGGGACTCGAACTGCGGTCGGCTACATGGGAGTTCAGTGACATAGCCATTATGCTAACTGCTGGTCCCCCAGTCCATTTCTGAGGACTAGATCATAAACTGCTCCACTGTAATAAATTTCTGTAATAGTTGGACACCAAGTTTTGTATTCATTAATTTTCTCTTCTTAGTATAGGCAGCAATTCACCATTTTTTTCAGTTCCTTAACAATATCCAATCCTCCAACAAGCTCCCCTTTCACATAGAACCAAGGGTATGTTGGCCTATTTGAGCAAGCTTTCAATCTTTGTCAAATTTCTACATCCTCCAATATATCAAATGTTTCATATTCAACACCAGTACTACTCAGTATTTCCAGAATTTGTTTGCTGAATCCACATTTTGCTTCCTGTTTGTTTCCTTTCATAAAGAGCATCACCGAAACTTTATTTGTCAGAACTTTGAGCCTTTCTTCTAATTTGGGAGCTTTGGGACAAATTGTTCTTCAGATGCTTCTAACTCCTTAATAATATCGAGTCCTCCTCTGAGCTCTCCAGAAACAGAGCTGAGGATAGGTAGGCCAATTGGATTAGGTTTTAAGCCCTTGCTGAACTTCTTCATCTGAGAAGATATCAAAACTGCTAAACTGAATATTATGTTTGTGAAAAATTTCCACCATCTGGGGACCAGCAGTCAGCGTAATGGCTATGTCGCTGGACTCCCACGTAGTCAACCACGGTTCAAGTCCTGGACCTGGCAGCTTAAACTCATGCAGGGCGCATGTGCGTGCGTGTCCAAGATCCCAAGAGGGGAATGGAGGAGAAGAGATTGCAGCGTGGCCATTCCCCCTGGGGGGTGACTTCTCACTTTCTGTCTCTCTGTCTCTCTCGGTCTTTCTGGTGAGTGCATGCGCCCTATAGCGAAAACCTCTCCAAAAAAAAAGGAATTTCCACCATCCGCTTGCTGAAACCACACCGTGGCTCTTGAGGAGTTCCCTTCATAAACAACATACAGGCAGAAGCATGAGTTAATTTCTTGAGGAGAAGGTTGAGATCTTCTTTAGGGTGCTCATTAGTGTTGGGTGGGATGGAACCACTAGATGCATGTCACTGAACTTTTTCGGTCAACTCTGGGGCATGTGCACCATCTAATCAGTCAATTTTCTGAGAATTCTTGAAAAACAGAAAGGTGGGAAGAGAACTAATTTTATATTTTTCAGATACTTCAGGAACAGCTTCAGCTTCCAACTTCACAAATGAAACTTGAGGTGTTCTTTAGCTAATTTTGCCATTACATCGTTCATCTGTGCACACTGTGGAGCCCGTGCTGCCCAGAAATGGACCACAAGGAGGGACTTGGTTTTGATACTCAGCAGCTCCTTAAACTTCCCAGCTGGGCCGACCTCCACCACTGCGCTGTTGTGGTCCCCACCACACCGGCCACCCTCGCCGCCATGCTGTTGCCTCCAGATGAGAGCCCAAAGCTGGAAGTTCTGAGGCAGGACAAGAGAAAGTGTCCTGAACCATGGTTTGAGATTAGTGGGAAAAACATGTGTTTCCACTGTTCCTAATTAGAATCTATAATATAATTTCACCAAAAGGCAATTGAATAATTGAGAAATTTCCATACTGAAAGTTAGTATAATGGCTATACTAACTTACATTCCTACCAACAAGGTATAAGAGTTTCCCTTTCTCTACATTCATACCAACACTTGTTATTTATTTATTTATTTATTTATTTATTTATTTATTTATTGTAGTAGCCATTCTGATGGGGCAAGTTCATATCTCATTGCTGTTTTGATTTGTCCTCTCTGATTAATGATATTGAGCACTATTTCATTTATCTGTTGGCCAATGTAAGACTTCTGAGAAATGCCTACTTGGGTCTTTTTACCATTTTTATACTAGATTATTTGTTTTTGTCTGTTTGGTTTTTTGCTCTTCAGTTGTTTTGAGTTCCTTATATATTCTGAATCCTTGCCAGATGTGTAAGTGGCAAATGTTTTGTCCCATTCTATGGGTCATCTCTTCAATCTGTTGATCATACAGATTTTAGTTTGAGGAAAACTCATTTTAACTTTTGTTACTTGTGCTTTTGAGATCTTATTTTTTAAAAAAAAATCCTTGCTCAGATCAGATTTCTAGTCTTTTCTCTATGTTTTCTTCTAGTAGTTTTATGTTTAGTTTAGATTTTTCAATCCATTTTCAAGATTATTTTGTGTGGGAACCAGCAGTTAGTGTAATGGCTATGTCGCTGGATCGACCGCGGTTCACGTCCCGGACCCAGTGGCTTAAAACTCACGCCGGGCGCATGTGCGTGCATGCCCAAGATCCCAAGAGGAGAATGGAGGAGAAGGGATTGTGGTGTGACCATCCCCCCGGGGGGTGATTTCTTGCTTTCTGTCTCTATGTCTCTCTCTGTCTGTCTGGCGAGCGCACGCGCCCTATAGCGAAAATCTCTCCAAAAAAAAAAAAAAAGATTATTTTGTGTGTGTGTGAGAGGTAGAGATCTACTTTCATTCTTCAGTATGTGAATATCTAGTTTTCCCAGCACCATTTTTTGAAGAGATTGTGCTTTTACAGTGTCAAAATTCACTTTTATCAAAATTCGGTTTTGGAGGCTAGATGGTGCTGAATGGTAAAACATGATGCTCTTCAAGGTACATAGGAGCCCAAATAAGAAGGTTCCTTATTCAAGTCTGGAGAGCTCTTTGAGTATGTAGGGCACATGTGTGCCCAATGATCTGGGATGCCTGAAGGCTAGAGATAGATTGCAGTATCAGGACCCTGGGGGCGCTGTTTCTGTCTTTCTTACTCATGGAAGAAAGAAAGAAAGAAACTTAAAAAATCTATTGTGGAGGTCAGCAGGTGGCATGGTGGTTAAGGTACTAGACTCCAACATGGCTAACAGTGGTTCAAGTCCCAGACATGGTAGCTTGCTTTCTCACTTTTCATGTCCATCTCTCTATCTCTGGTCAAATTTTAAAAATAATAATAAATAAAATTAAACAAATAATTCTTTAAAAAAATCTATTGTGGATTTATTTCTGCTTTCTCTATTCTGTTCCATTGGTCTATGTGTCCGTTTTTAAGGCAGTATTATGATGTTTTGATTACTATTGCCTTGTAGAATATTTTAAAGTCAAATATTGGATCATTGGAAAAGTCATGACACATTTTTGCATAAAAGAAATGTCATGACTTTTCTGAGGACCCAGTAGTATGATACCTCTAGTTTTATTCTTGTTGCTCAAGATTGCTTTGAATATCCAGGGTCTTTTATAGTTCTATATTAACTTTAGGGTTGTTTCTTCCTATTTCTGTGAAGAATGTCTTTGGTATTTTGATAGATTTGCATTGAATCTGTAGATCTTTTTAGGTACTTTGGACATTTTAACAATATTAATTTTTTTCAATAAATGAACATGAGATTTATTTGTATCCTCTTCAATTTGTTCAACCAATGTTTTACAGTTTTCCTTCTAGCAACTTAAAACTCTACGATTAAATTTATTCCTAGATATCATATTATTATTACTATTACTATTTTTTATTGTAGCTATTGTAAATGAGATTGGTTTCTTGCTTTCTTTTTCAGATAGTTTGTTATTGGAGTATACAAAAACTACTATAGTTTTGTATATTGGTTTTGTAGCCTGCAACTTTATTGAATTTGTTGATTAATTCTAGCAGATTTTTTTATAAAGTCTTTAGGGTTTTCTGTATATTGGGCCATAGTCTTTGTAAACAGGGACAATTCAACTTCCTCCTTTCCAATATGGATGCCCTGTATTTCTTTCTCTTGCCTAATTGCTCTTCCCAGGACTTACAATACTATGTTAAATAAAAGTAGTTAAACAAAGCAAGGCATTCTTGTTTTGTTCCAAATCTTAGTGGAAAAGCTTTCGTTTCCTTGTTTGGTATGATATTGATTGTGGGTTTGTCATATAAGGCCTTTATTGTGCTGAAATATTTCTTTCTATACCTAATTTATTGACCACTTCAACATGAGGGGATGTGAATTTTACCATAATTTTTAAATGTCTATCTTTGGTTCTATTGATGTGAATGTATCATGTTTGTTAATTTATTTCCTCCATGAGCAAGTGAGACAGAGAGACAGCACTTTCTTGATGCCATCACCCAACCCTTGCTTCAGCCAGCCCTAGAACACGGGTAAGTGTGTGTTGGACAAACCCAGAGAGGGCTCTGGATGTGAGCCCTAAACATTCCCATGTGTTCAGCCTCCGTGTGCTTCTCTCATTCACTGTAATGCTAAGGTACACTTCCCTGATGACCAATGACACACAACATCTCTTTTCAGGTTCTTATTTGCCATTATATATGTACGTACTTTGGTAAAATATGTCTTTCACTCATTTTCTAATTGGATTGTTAGTCTTTTTACTATGACCCATTTTGAATTTTTGTATTTACAAGGTGTGATATTTTAAGGTCAAGTTTCCTCCCTCCCTCCCTTTCTCCCTCCCTTCCTTCCTTCCTTCCTTTCTCTCTGATGTCCAATTTCTCCAGCACGTTTCTTTAATAGGCTATTTTTCTTCATTGAATTGTTTTTGCTCATTTGTCAAAAATCAGTTGAGTACATTTGTATGGATCTTTTCTCTTCCATTGATTTATGTCTATCCCTCCACCAATACCACAAAGTCTTGACAACTGTAGCTGTTTCATAAATTTGAAAACAAAGTAGATTCATTTCTCCTACATTAGGTTTGCCTTTGTGTTTTGGTTTTTGTCATAGGGCATGTATACTCATTGGAGAGAAACAGTAAGAAACCACCTTCCAGAGGAGATGGCTGTGTTGCAACCCCTTTCCTCCATTCTCCTTGGGATTTGGGGTATGCATGCACATATGTCTGGCGTAATCATCAAGTTGCTGGGTCCAGGGCTCAAACTACAGTGGACCATGTGGGAGTTCAGTGCCTTAACTAGCATGCCACCCATTGGCCTCTGTATTAAATTTTTGTAATTGCATAAGTCATACTAGTTGGTTTGACTTGCCATGTACATTTTAGAATATTGTTGTCAATCTACAAAAAAAAAATCTTGCTAGGTTTTTTATGGAAATTGTATTGGACTTACATAGTAATCTGGGGAAGAACTGGTACCTTTAGTATGTTAAAACTTTTAATCAATAAACATGGTGTGTCTCAGTTTATTTAGATAGTCTATGACCTTTTTCATCAGTATTTTGTAGGTTTCAGCATACAAGTCCTGTGCATGTTTTATACATTGTCTTAGATTTACACCTACGTATTTCATTGTTTAAAATGGTGTTATAAAAATAAATGTTTAATTCCAGTGTGCACATGTTTATTATTTTTTTAGAATTTTTAATTTTATTTTATTTATTCATTCATCTTTTAATTTAATTTGATCAGAGAGAGACATGGAGAGAGAGGGGGAACGAGAGAAAGCAAGCCACCAGGTCCAGGACTTAAACCATGGTTGGCCATGTGGGAGTGTCCAGTGCCTTAACCACCACGCCACCAGCTGGTCCCATTCATTATTTTTTTAAAGAATTATTTTATTTGACTTTTATTTATTATTATCATCATTATTATTTTCCAGTTTGATCAGAGAGAGACAGAGAGAGAGAGAGAGGAAGTGAGAAAGTAAGCCACCAGGTCTGAGACTTGAACCGTGGTCAGCCATCATGCCACTTGCTGGCCCCCACATGTTCATTATTAAGAAGTTTAAATACAATTGATTTATTTTAAAGTTTATTTCTTGATTTATTTTATGTGAAAAAGTGAGGTGGGGGCATATGCCCAACAGGGTCCTAGCCTCTACCAGCCCTGTATCATGGGCATGCACGTGCCCAATGTACTCAGGGAAGTCTTCGGACATGGACGTGGAGCCTTCCTATGAGTGTCAATCTTGCAGAGCATCACATTTTTCCTGTGCACCATTATCTCGCCTGTACAATGGATATTTTTAGTGGTTATTTTATACCCTGGTACATTGCTGGACTCTTTTTTTTTTTTTTTTTTTTTTTGATTTTTGTCTGGTACTCACCAGAGAGAGAGAGGAAAGTGAGAAGTCATCTCTCAGTAGGGATGGTCATGCCACAATTCCTTCTCTTCCATCTCCCTCTCAGGAATTTGGGCACACATGCACACACACCTGGTATGTTTTTCAAGTCACCTCACAGAATTTGACCCATGTAATCAGCCATATGGGAATCCAGCTGCCTTAACCTCCACACCAATTGCTCATCCCCTAGCAGTTTATATATATATATATTTTTTTTTTTTAACTGTCCTGTAAATAAATTTAAATTGTTGTTTTACTTAAAAATCTAATAGCCATTTAGGGTTATATCCTAAAATGTTCAATCGATCAGGAATTTTCTCTTTATCTTTCTTATTAATGACTGTATTTTATTACATACTGATTTGAGGATACGTTCTGCAAAATTATGTTGTTTGGGAATTAATCAATGTCTAACATATGATTGATTTTTGTAAATATTCCAATGTGCTTAGAAAAAGTTGTGTACATTTTTTACAACATGTAAAGTTTGAAACATACCTATGTAGAGATTCAAATATATTGATTATAATATATGTATTCTTTAAGTGCATGTACACATAATTTATTAAAGACAGAGAGAAGCCTATTCTCTTATTACAATTGAGCTTCTAGTCATTTATCTATTTTTTTTTTCTTTTGAGAGAGATTTTTGCTATAGGGCACATGGGCTTGCCAGAGACAGAAAGAGAGAAATTGCTTCTTTGGGGGATGGCCACACCACAATCCCTTTATCTCCTTTTTCCTCTTGAGATCTTGGGCATGCACACATACGTGCCTGGCATGAGTTTTAAGTCACCGGGTCCGGGGCTCAAACCAGTTGACTCTGTGGGAGTCCAGTGATGTAATCAGCATTACGCCAGCTGGGACCAGGATGGATCACAGTGTTGGGACTCTTTTGGTGATGTTATTTATCTCCCTCTCTCTCTCTCAAGAAATAAATACATTTTTAAAAAAAATAATAAGTAATTCAGTGAATCGTAATTAGCAATCAATAAATAGAGTTTCACTTCTTAAGGAAACTAAGATAACAAAAAGTAGAAACAAGTGTATAATTTGTTATAATAAATTATACTATTTATAAGAGAGTGGATTAAAAAATCACTAAATATAAATATAATATATGGTATAGTGATTATGTCACTGGACTCCCACATGGCCACCCACAGTGTGAGTCCCAGACCCAGTGACTTGAAAATCATGCTGGATACATATGTATGTATGCCCAAGATCCCAGGAGAATAATGGAAGAAAAGGGATGGTTATCCCCTGCGGAGGTGATTTCTCACTTTCACTCTGTCTCTGTCTTTCTTAGGAGCAAATGCACCCTAAGACAAAAGCCTTTTTTTAAAAAAAGTAAAAATAAAGTATTATTAGTTAAATCTGAAAACAACTCAGATAACCCTCAATTGTAGAATGCGTAAGTAAATTTTGATAAACTATACAAAAGAATATAGCATGAAACTAGACTGAAATAGATCCGGACACAACAAATGGGCTGAATTTCAAACATAACGTTGAATGAGAAAAGTCAGGCAGAACAACATGCATTTACTATTATTCTATTTACACAAACATCAAAAAATTGCACTGAGGGATGTATGCTTAGATATTAAAAAGAGTAAAATAAAACCAGTCGCTGTTCACTCTAGGGTGCAAGTATAAAGGGACAGAGGACCTAAAGTACTGACAAGGAACTACCCTCGGCTCAAGTAGCAGTTCTGTGAGTGCTGGCCATGTAGACCTTCGTCATACTGTTTATAAAGGTTTTCATGCACTCATCTGCATGAGCAAAGTATTTCAAAGTTAAAAAAAGAAAAAAAGAACTTACAAGGAGAAATAGCGTAGAAAGTTAAGAGGGTACATATATACATAGTTCAAATTTTATTTATGTCATATGTAGAAAGTAAATATATTTATTTTATACAAAATTCAAAACAAATAAATCAAAAGCCCAAATTATGTAAGAATAGCAATAGTTGTGCTAACTAGACATGGAAGAAAAAGTTCTTACCCTTGGGACCAGCAGCATAATGGCTATTATGTAGTGGACCACAGTTCGTGTCCCGGACCCGGTGGCTTAAACTCAGGCCGGGAGCGTGTGCGTGCGTGCCCAAGATCCCGAGAGGAGAATGGAGGAGAAGGGATTGCGGCGTGGCCATCCCCCCTGGGGGGGGGATGATTTCTTACTTTCTGTCTTTATGTCTCTCTCTGTCTCTCTGGCAAGCACACGTGCCCTGTAGCAAAAACCTCTCCAAAAAAAGAGAAAACGCTCATACCCAATGAGACCAGCAGTACAATGAGTAAGTGCTAGAGATGTGTAGGGAGAGCTTGATCTGGGCAAAACAATGCCAGTCTTTAAAGACGAGCAAAGGCTCAGTTTCCCATGACTTGTGCCCATGCTGCAAGGCCAGCAGAGGTAGAGAAGCTGGGTATCAGTTACACTGGGCCTGGGAGACAAGAAGAGGCTAGAACCACAAGACCCAGGATGATCTACAGCACTGCTTACATGCAACAAGGCATCTGGCTTTGCACCCTGTATTCACCCCTTTTGCCCTATAAAAGAAAAAACCTGAGAATGGCTCGGGGCCACAGCCATCCCCAACAGAGACATCCCTGCATGATTTTTAAGCTACCAGATCTGGGCCTCCAACCACTGTTGGTCATGTGGGAATCCAGTGCCTTAACCACCAGACCACCTGCTGGCACCAGGGACAGGCTTTTGGAGGGGCTCTTCAACCTTCCTTTTTTGGCTGATTTCCTGGATTGTGCAGTACTATATGACTGAAATGGATTTTTATTCTCGTCTTTGAAGTCTGCTCTAATATCTGTGCACCTGCTTATCTGAGGCAGATTTTCTCTCTCTCTCTCTTTTTTTTTACCAGAGAGATTTTTGCTGTAGGGTATGTGTGCTTGCTGGAAACACAGACAGGGAGAGAGGGAGAAAGTGAGGAACTCCCCAGGGGAAAGGCCATCCCTCAATCCCTTCTCCATTCTCCTCTGGGGTTTTGGGCACACATGCATCCAGCGTGAGTTTCAAGCCTCCGGGTTTGGAACCACGGTCAGCCTGTGGGATCCCAGCACCTTAACCACTATGCCGTCTGCTGGTCCCACGAGGCAGATTTTCTGTGCAGCTCCCTGCTCCAAAGCCTTTTCGCCTTGAGCAGCTGTTCAACATTGTGGCTCTTAAAGTCACCTCCATTCAGTCATCGGTACACTTTCTCTCTTCTCCCTCTCCCTCGTTGTCATTCCTTTTCTTTCCTGGCTGTTTTTTTCTTCTAAATTTAAAGAGTAGGTTGGTACCCTCCTGTGGACTAAATTGTGTAACCCCCCAAAAACATTTTGTATGATGAATTTCTAATCCCTAGTGTATTTAGAAGTAGGACCTCTAGAAGGTAACTGAGGTTAAAGGAGGTCATAAAGGTGATGCCCTAGTCCAAATGAGTGTTATCTTTACAAGGGGACAGGACCATGGGAGGGCAAAGTGAGAAGGTGGCTATCTGCGAGCCCAGGAGTGAGGCCTCAGGAGAAACCAAACCTGCTCACATCTTGATATTGGACTTCTAGCCTCCAGAACTGTCAGAAATAAATATGTATTGTTAAGCCTCTCAAATCTGTGGTCTTTTGTTATGGCAACCTAGCTAACTAATACATACCATACCGTCCTTCTGCTAATCTATAGCAACTCCTTCTGGGCATCTTGGCACATATCTAGCCTTGATTACTAATGTCTGGTACTACTGAAATTTTCTCTCTTTGCATATTTTTAGGAACATTTTAATGAAACATTAGAAAAGAAGGGGCTGCTTGGCCTTTCATTAGTCTCCTTGGAAAGTTTACATTTCTTTTTTTCTTTTTTAATTTATTTATTTTTTAAGAGAGAGAAAGAGAGAGGTAAGCACCCTTTATAGGGTCTTACTCTGCAATCCTCCCCCACAGTATTCTCAGCCAGGCTGCATGGACACATGTGGGTATGCCTATCCTGTGCAAGTCAACCCAGGAATCGAACCCTGTTCTTTCAGATGACTCAAGCATTACAGGAGCAGCACAATGCCACTGCTGCATTACCTTGGCTAGGCCTGAAACATTACGCTTTTACAGTTTCTGTTAATGTTTGTGTTCTCGCTCCATTCATTAATAGCACCAGCTTCAGCGTTATTTGCTCAGTTCTCCTGAAGCTCACAAGCAGCAGGTTATGTTCTGGAATCTCTGCCTAGCATAATGCCTGTGCTTAAAAATGCTGGAGGGTTTGTTGATTGGTTTAAGTCCTCAGATTGGATTCAAAGGCACAATGATCTCATTTCTTTCTGTTTCCTAGGTTCAGATGTTAATTCAGATTTCTAGGTGTGAATTCAGGTGCTCTAAGGAGTGAAGGAACAGGGGACTGAGGCCTTTTCCCAAGTGTGAATAATTAGGAGGTGGCAGCTTTGGCTTCCCCACAGGGCCTAGCTGGCCTGTTGTTTTCCTCTGGGACCCAGGGGCAGATGTAGACACTCAGCAGGTGAGGGGAAGAGCAGCGGGTGGCCACAGGGCTGTAAACAACAGCTGCAGGGCTGTCAACAAGGAGCTATATTAAGAAAGGCCTTGCATCTGCAGCATTTGTTTCAGCCCTGCCACCCACTGGGCGTATTTCTGAATTGACTCCATTGTCAGCTGTAGGGTGATAAAGGTGAAGTCCACAAGCTGCCATGGTCAGGAGGATTCTTAGGATTCTCAGCCATGGTGTTCTCTGGCGTCTCACAAGTCTTACTGTGGCAGGGAGGCTATTTAGAGGGTACCAGGATGGTCTCAGGTGGACACACATTAAGGCTGAGCAGTGAACGTGCAGCTGCATTTGCAACATTCCTTCCAATCGATTTTGTGCTGCAGGGAGCATCTGTTCAGTGCTGGCAGGCCTTTTGGTACTTCTGTTGCTACTTACTGCCCTTTCTTAGACCATTTTCCTTCCTACATTGTATTACACTAACTGCTGGTCCCTAAAATTCCTTCTTTAAATAAACTAAATAAGATGAGTTTCCCCAGGGGACCAGCAGTTGGCGTAATGGCTATGTCGCTGGACTCCCACATAGTCGACTGTGGTTCGAGTCCTGGACCCGGTAGCTTAAAACTCACGCGCGGTGCGTGTGCGTGCGTGCCCAAGATCCCGGGAGGAGAATGGAGGAGAAGGGATTGCGACATGACCATCCCCCCTGAGGGTTGATTTCTCGCTTTCTGTCTCTATGTCTCTCTCTGTCTGTCTGGCGAATGCATGCGCTCTATAGCAAAAACCTCTCCAAAAATAAAAATTAAAAAAAAAAAAGATGAGTTTCCCCTACCTCCCTTTTTATTTACTGTCAGATGGTGTGAGAAGGAGAGAGAGAGAGAAAGACCCCCCAGTGGGCCATGGTCAAACCATAATCCCTTCGCCTCCATTTCTCCATCCCATCAGAAATTGGGACATGCATGCACGTGTGCCCAGAGTGTTTTTCAAGCCACTAGGGCTAAGACCCAAATGGTGGTCTGGCATGTGGGACCCGGCCTCTCATGCACTATACTTAATCACTGCACTACGGGGCTGACCCAAGGTGAGTGCCTTTAAGTATAAACTAAGCAAATAATGCTAGGTAGTATTTGGGTAAGGGGAAAGTAGAATTACGGAGATGCCAGCATCGTTCAGTTCCTGCCTTCATCCCCTCCCCACTGCTTCCACACACCAGGGAGCTGAGGCCCCTTCTGGGATGCCTCACTGAGCGCAGGCGCTGAGACGGCTGGGGTAGGGATGTGGACCGGTGGTTCGGTGTCCATGCTGGCTGAACCTGGGGCTTAAGCTACATTTTGGATTTGTTCTTTTTATCAATGAAATAATGATTGTTAACACACATTATGTACTTCCAGTGTGGAAAAATAGGAAAAAGTCCACGCCCGTGTATACATTTCATGTGTGGGGCAGTTACAAGTCTCAGTTGTGTCAATGAACAAATGTCTTTGCTTTCATAAGTCAGTGGACTTTCCGTTAGGAACCCCCATTCAACTCAAAGTCAGGGAAGTTCATCTAATCAGTGCCAGTTTCCTCTCATTTCAGGTTACACCAGTCACTCCCGGATTTCCCCCTGGTCTCTGCACTCCCACTTCCTTGGTGGCTCTTACATTTCTGACATTATGTCGTGGGGAAAGCCGACGTGGGCCTGGCAGACACCCTCTCAGGGTCTCGAGTCTTGCCCACCCCTGTCTCTGCAGGCATTCCCCTCTTCTATCACTGGTCCTCTGATTACATCTCTGGCTCTTCCTCCTTGTGAGGGCAAGGTCCTTTGTCAAACCCCTGTGTCTTCACCACTCCAGCGGCAGAGAACCCCGTGGCCTTGTCTCAGTGTGCTCATACTCTGCACCACACACAGCATTACCGACCGCCGGGCCAGATTTGCTTGCTAGAGCAGATCCAAGGGGCTTCGCTACGTTTCCAGGCCCTGCCCGGAAACTCAGACCCCCTCTACTCTCAGATCCCAAACCATGTAGCAGTGTCCTAGCACCGCCCCACGTCTTCTGCCCAGCATGGCCATCGTATGGCTGGGGTGCAAGGTCCCTTCCTGAATACTCAGCAGCATCTCTGTCTTGCTTGGCCCCTTTCCCTTCCTCCATCTCTCTTTTTTTTTTTGGAGAGATTTTCACTGTAGGGCGCGTGCGCTCGCCAGACAGACAGAGAGAGACATAGAGACAGAAAACGAGAAATCACCCCCCAGGGGGGCCTCCATCTCTCATTTTAACCTTGTTCTCCACCCACAAGGATATTTATTACATCTGGGAATAGGATGACCTCATCCTTGAGCCAAATCTGTTACTTATGGGATACACTAAATTCAGAAAGCCCAGGCTAAGGCAAATCGAAAAGTTTTCTTTTGAATTTATTTTCTGGTTAATGAGTTTGTTTCACAGACTAATTAGAAGCTGTTATCAACACGTGCGTACAAGTTTTTATGTGAACCTAGTTTTCATTTCTCTGGGTCACATGACAGTTGTGTGTTTAGTGTTTTCTAAATTAATAGACTTTTTATTTTTTCAAATTTACAGAGAAATTGAGAAGATAGTACAGAGAATTCTCATATGTGGGTGCTTCAAACACTTGATGGAAAGTTAGAATGAAAGTATCAGGTTAGTTGGGTGAAAAAAAGAATGTGAAATCAATGCATTTTCTTTTTTTTTTTTTTTAAAAAGTTATTTATTTATTTTTATTTAATTTATTTATTCATGTATTTTAATTTAACCAGAGAGAGACAGAATGAGAGAGAGAAAGAGAGAGAAAGCAAGTCTGAGACTAGAACTGCAATAGTCCATGTGGGAGTCCAGTGCCCATAACCACCGTGCCACCTGCTGAGCCCAAATCAATGCATTTTCTATGAACTTTTTGAAGACCGTACTCCTCCCTTTATATCTCCTGTACCTCGTTTCCTCTATTAACATCTTCTATTGGTATGGGACATTTGCCATGAACCAGTGAACTTCCTCCAGCCATTCTCTTAGGACTGGCATGCCAGAATGAATGAAGACCCCAGAGGTATCAGGTACTAATCCTTAGAACCTGTAACTGTTACTTACATGGCAAAGACTTTGCAGATGTGATTGAGTGAAGGATTCCGTGATGGGTAATTATCCTGGATCATCTAGATGGAAGCAGACATGAGTGTCTTTAGAAGAGAGAGAAAGTGGAATCATTGTCGCAGACAGGAGAGAAGACAGCACTGTGGCCACTATGCAGAGTGGGCGGATGGGCCATACGATGGACAGAGGGGTGCAGCTCAGAGGCCAGGGGACATAAGGAACTAATTCTACCCAAGAACCTTTCAAAATCCAAAAGGTGCCAGAGGAATCTAAGAGTTTCTCTCAAGTTTAGTTCCCCTTTTCGGAGATGTTTGGTACACATAAAGCAAAATCCATGTATTTGTCTAGACAGTTTTTCTCTCTTTTTCTGTAAGTGATATTATATACATTATTCCGTAACCTGTTTTTCCCCCAACAATAACTTCGGGGGGAAAGTCCTTTGCTTTCTTCCTTTCTTTCATGAGAGAGAATGAGTACCCCCAACAGGCTTTGAGCGATTCACTCCCAGCCCTGGATCATGGGCAGCTGCCCATGCTTTGTGCCCAACAGACTCAGGGGTCTCTGAACTAGAAGTAGGAGCTTCCCTGTGTGGAACTGCCTTGCAGAGTGTCACATTTTACTACTGTGCCACCATCTGGTCCCAACAGTAACTCTAGAATGTTGTTCCATAAATTGTTTTCTAAAAATGGTTGCACTATATTCCATTGAAAAAGAGGAATAGAATGTATCCAGTGACAACCATAATTCGTCTCAATATTTTGCTGTTGAAGGAACCAGCAGTTAGCGTAATGGCTATGTCGCTGGACTCCCACGTAGTCGACCGCGGTTTGCGTCCCGGACCCGGTGACTTAAAACTCACGCCAGGCACGTGTGCATGCATGCCCAAGAGCCCGAGAGGAGAATGGAGGAGAAGGGATTGTGGCGTGGCTATCTCCCCAGGGGGATTATTTCTCACTTTCTGTCTCTATGTCTCTCTCTTGTCTGTCTGGTGAGCACACATGCCCTATAGTGAAAATCTCTCAAAAAAAGAAAAAAAAATTGCTGTCGAAAACAGGGCTTCAAAGAATAGTTTTGTTCACGTAGCATTTTGTTTGCTTTAAAGTATATCTGAATATTCTTGGGATAAATTAGTAAATATGGATTCTCTAGGCCAAATGGTGAGCACATATACGCTGAATTATGTCTTTTCAAAGTTGATATGTTGAAGCCTTAACCTCCCATGTGACTGTGCCCATCTGGAGATGGCATCTTTCTCTTTCTTTCTTCCTTTCTTGTCTTCTTTCTTTCTTTGAGAGATTTTTGCTATAGGGTACATACGTTCACCAGAGAGGCAGAGAAAGACAGTGAAACAGAAAATGAGAAATCACCTTCAAAGTGGGATGGCCATGCCACAATCATTTCTCTGCCATTCTCCTCCGGGGATTTTGGGCACGCATGCAAATGTGCCTGACATGAGTTTTAAGCCACTGGGCCTGGGGCTCAAACTATGGTTAGCACCTTAACCACTACCCCGCCTGCTGGGCCCCAGAGATAGCATCTTTAAAGATTTAAGTAAGGTTCGATGAGATCTTTATGGGTAGGCCCTTATCCTTTGCTTGAGAGAAGAGGAAGAGACACTAGGAAGGCATAGAGAAAAGACTGTGAGGACACAAGAAGCTGGCCATCTGTAAGTCGCAGAGAGAGGCCTCATCAGACCCAGTCCTGCTGCAACTTCACTCCAGCCTCTGGAACTGAGAGACAGTCCATTTCTGCTACTTAAGCCCCCTGTCTGTGGTAGTCTGTTACGGCAGCCCCAGAATTTGACATAGTGTGTGAGTAATTGATGATTATTGATCAAGTGCTGTCCATAGATGTTGGACGACTTTGTAATTTTTCCAGCCTTGGACCTACTGTTAATAGACACTTAGATTATTTTCAGCTGTTTATGAAAAAAAGTGCTAAACAGTATAGACTTAAATTTTTTTCTGGCCTTCTAGGAGTGCTTGTATACCTGATCAAATGACAGCCAGATATGTGCTTTAATCAGGAGCCTAAATATGACCTATCTTAAATGGAAACAAAAAAGGAAAACAAAAGGAACTTATTTAGAACATTTAAAGTTCCAAACTTATCATAGTTTGAACTACACTCTTCCTTATGAAGTTACCCACATTTTCCAGGAACCACGGTTTCTAAGAAATAGTCACAATGGCAGAAAAAAAGACCTTTGCCTGTGTTAGTCAGGGCTTATGATTTTGAGGAATAGAAACCCACATTCAACCTAGCTTAAGCAGAAAATGGAATTTCTTGGCATTTATAACTGAGTAGTCCATGAAGTTAGAGTTGATTTCAGTCATAGTTCATCTAAGAGCTCAAAGGATACCAATTTGTCCCCATTGCTCCTTTATTTCCGTCATCTAGTTGAACTTCATTCTCATACAGGTTTTTGTAAAAGGTAGCATAATGGCCTTTGGCAGCTTCAGGGTTATGAGATCCTTTGAAAGCACAACCCTGGAGAGGGAGGAGGGTCCCTTTCTCTCTATTGTTCATATCAATTTCCCAGCAGTATTCTGCCTGATGAGGTCATGTGACTAACTCTGGCCCAATCGCTGTATCTAGAGGATTGGGAAACTTTGGTTGGCTGGCTTTGGTTCAGTGAGGGAGTCAGGGCAGGTGACTGACAGGGATAGAAGCTTTACTCTGAAAAAGGGAAAGGATCTCTTCAATTGGCAAATGTGTTGGACAGATGAAAAGTAACTCTTATCAACTCTCTGATGAAAAATAAAATTGTAGTCAGAATGCTGCTTGTGGGGAATTCAGTTGAACCAAAAAGATTTCGTTGGATGATTTAAGAGTGTAATGAGGGACCAGCAGTTAGTGTAATGGCTATGTCGCTGGACTCCCACGTAGTCAACCATGGTTTGAGTTCCGGACCCAGTGGCTTAAACTCACGCCGGGCGCATGTGCGTGTGTGCCCAAGATCCCAAGAGGAGAATGGAGGAGAAGGGATTGCGGTGTGGCCATCCCCTCTGGGGGGTGATTTCTCACTTTCTATCTCTCTGTCTCTCTGTCTGGCGAGCACACGCGCCCTATAGCAAAAAAAAAAAAAAGTGTAATGAATTCTGACAATGATAGCTGGAGGTATTCTTGCAGCTCTGTATGGCTCAGTGACAGGAAAGTGGCAAGTTGGTGACTTCCTTTCTTTGAAGAGTTCATGTGACTGTCTCTCGGTTTCTGACTTATATTTCCCAAGTTTCCATTAATAACTATATGAGTTTTCTATGGCTGCGATAGCAAAGTACCATTAACTAGGTGGTCTGAACAACAAAAATGTACTTTCTCCCAATTCTGTAGGCAGGAGGTCTGAAGTCCAGATGGCAGTAGGGCTGATTTCTTCTGTAGTCTCTCCTTGCTCATAGATGAACATCTTTTCTCTTGACCTTCACGTGGTCTCACCCACTGTGTATGTTTTCTTCATTTGAGGACAGCAGTTATACTGGATTTGGGCCCACTCTAATGACCTCATTTTAAATTAATCACCTCTTTAAAGACCCTATTTCCAAATACAGTCAAATTCTAAGGAGGAGGTTATAGAAATTCAACAAATGAATTTTGGGGAGGGTGACACTATTCAACCCATGATGATGATCAACCATCTCACTTTAGTTAACATATTCTTTTCATATTTTAATATCTATCCTCAAGTCAGCTTAGAAACCATTGTACTTTGTTCTTTTAATATAACTGTTTTATATCTTTGTTCTGATTGGCCTCTCATGAGGCCAAGTTAATTTTTAGGGGAGGGTACTTCTCCGTTACCCCCACGTAGCACCTAATATTTAATAAATGCCTACCAAGTGTCATACTCTTAACCAGGCATTCTTATTCAAATATTTAACCCTCACAGGGACTCTAGAAAGTAGATGTTACCCATTTTTACAAAAAGTAAACTAAGCAAATTGCTCTTCAAGAGTGGTTACATGAGGGGCCTATAGATGGCATGGCGTTTAAGGCACTGGGTTCCCTGTCTGACTGTGGTTGAAGTCCTGGACCGAGCAGCTTGAAAATCATCCCAGGTGTGTGTGCATGTGTGCCCAAAATCTCTAGAGGAGATTGGAAGAGAAGGAATTGCAGCATGGCCATCCTCTCTGGGGGGTGATTTCTCATTTTCGCTGTCTCTCTCTCTGACTCTCTTCAGTGAGCACATGCACTCTATGGCAAAAAAACTAAAAAGAGTGGTTACACGAGTTGTTCAAGGACACAGTGACAGCTACACAGTGACAGAACAGAAATATATTTCATTTCCCTTGACTCTTAACTCATAATCTTATTATCTCTACCAATTACTTTAGGTATTTTTTAAAAATTACAATAGAGGGCCAGCAGATGGTGTAATGGTTACTTTACTGGACTTCTACATGGCCAACAGTGGTTGGAGTCTTGGACCCGGTGGCTTGAAACTCATGCCAGGTGCATGTCATGTGTGCCCAAGATTCTGGGAGGAGAATGGAAGAGAAGGGATTATGGCATGGTGATTCTCCCAGGGGTTGATTTCTTACTTTCCCTCTCACTGTCTCTGTCTCTCTGGCAAGCACACATTACCTAAGGCAAAAACCTCTTTTTTAAAAAATCAGGGGACCAGAAGATGGCATAAAGGTTATGTCACTGGACTCCCATGTAGTTGACCATCGTTCGAGTCCCAGATCCAGAGGCTTAAAACTCATGCTGGGCCTGTGTGCATGCATGCCCAAATTCTTGAGAGGAGAATGGAAGAGAAGGGATGTAGCATTGCCATCTCTGCCTGGGGGTGATGTCTTGCTTTCTGTCTCTCTGTCTCATTCTGTCTCTCTGGTGAGCACATGTACCCTATAGCAAAAATCTCTCTCTCAAAAAAATCACTGTAGAGAGCTGTGCATGAGAAGGAGACAGACAGACACCATTGACAGGGTCTCATCACACTGTGATCCTCCTACTCCACCTCCCAGCCCTCCAGGGCACTCGTACACATGCCTGCGTGCTTTCAGGCCAACCCAGAGAACCGAACCTGCAACTGGCCACACAACTTCCAGTTCAGTTTGCCACTGACCATGCCACCAGGCTGGTTTATTGATTTAATTTTTATGTACAGCTGACTGGATCACAAGGTCCCCGATAGTGGCTAACAATTACTCCTGGTTATGTCTGTGGACATTTCTGAATGCTATTATCATTAGAATCAGGAGAATGAGCAAAGCACACACTTCAGTCTCCAATGAGGGTGGGCATCATCCAATTCATTGAGGCCTAAATAGAAGAAAAAGGCAGGGGATGGGGGAATTCCTCTCCCCATCTGACTGCAGTGGCTAAGACCTACACCATCATTGCTCCTGGTTCTTGGACCTTGGGACTGCGACTGGAACTACGTTTCTGACTTTTCTTAGTCTCTAGCTTACAGATGGCAAATTATGGGACTCTGTGTCTTTAACTGCATGAAACAATTCCTTAAAATATCTATCTACCAATTAATCATCTTATTGGTTCTGTTTTCTGGACACCCCTGAGTAATCTAGCAGTGTCTAATGTAATAGTTTGGGCACGGAGATAGCAAGTATAGGTCTATCTGGTATTTGAGAGATGTGCAAGGAGGCCAGTGGACTGCAGTGAAGTGAGAAGAGATGAAAGAAGCAGGAAAAGTAATGCTTTTTGGTCTTTATGAGGCCTTTGGTTTTTACTCGAATCAAGATAGAAAGCCATGGAGGATTTTGATCAGAGAACTAAAATAATCAGACATACTTTAAACACGACTAGAATTTGTTGGCTAATTATGAAGGTTTAGAGAAAGAGATAAATGAAAGAAAACTAAGAGCTTGCCTTTAAGTGTAGAGTTGCCATTAAGCAAGATAACAAGGACTGTGAGTGGCATGGGTTTTGGAGAAGGTTTGGGAGTTCTGGAGGCTCACATTTCTCACAGTGTGCCGAGCACCTTGCATGGATCAACCCGCTTAATTTCCCAAGAACATTTTCCTCTCACCCTGCCTCTCACAGTTCTGTTTTTCTGGAGTACCCTTACTTTTATAAGGCCACCTCCAAATACGGTCACATTCTGAGGAATTGTGGGTTAAGGCTTCAACGGGAATGGGGGGGGGTGTATAATTCAACGTGTAACGCCCACCTGTAGGTCAATAGCATGAGCGATGAATTATGACCTATTATATTGTTAGTGATTATTACCAAGGAGAAAGCCCTCTGTTGAAAAAGCGGGCTATTCAAGGAGGTCCAAAGGTCACTGAACATGAAGTTGCCTCCTGGCGTATCAGATCTCTGCACAACATCGTGACCAGTGCACAATGGAGAAGTCACGCAGAGACTTGGGAGCCTAGGGACTGCACTTGTTCCCTTGTCACGTTGCTGAAAACGTTTCTTTTTTCTGTTATAATACATGAGCTTCATGTTAATAAAGACAAGTCTTGTTTATTCTGTTATGATTAGTGATTAATTTGGTTGATGGGGGAGATAAGCACTAGAAAGATTGGAAAAGTTGAGGGAAGTGCGAGGAGAAAGAAGGTAAATCCCTTTTGATACCAAGACAAAGAACTACAAATTTCAGGTCAGTAGTTGGCATGGAGGTTAAGGTGGCTGAATCCTATATGGCTGGCTGCAGGTTTGAGACCTGGACCAGGCAGCTTGAGAAACACACTGGTCATATATGTATGCATGCCCCAAAATCTTATCCCAAGAGCAGAGCAGAGGAGAAAGGATTGTGAGGTGACTACTCCCCCATGGGGGATGCTTTATCACTTTCCTACACTCTCTACCTCTCTCTCTCTCTCTCTCTCTCTCCCTCTCTCCCTCTGGCTAGCACACACACCTCTAACAAACTTATAAAAAAAAAAAAAAAAAGAACTGTAAATCTCAACTACAGCTCAACTCTACTAGTCTCCCCTTATTTGTAAAATTTTTTTTTTTACCACAAATCAAAGTTACTTGACAGAGAGAGAGGGAGAAGGAAAGTGAAAAAGCATCCTCCTCTCTCCCAAAGCAGATGGCCACACCATAATCCCTTCTCCTCTTGAGATTTTGGACATGCATACACATGCATCCAGCATGTTTTTCAAGTCACTAATTCTGTGACTTGAATCACAAAGTGGCCACGTAGGCTCCAAGTACCTCAACTTCCATGCCACTAGCCAGCCCCCAAAGTTTTTTTTTCTTTTGAGAGATTTTTGCCATAGGGCACATGTGCTTGCCAGAAAGACAGAGACAGAGAGACAGAAAGCGAGAAATCACCTCCCAGGGGGGATGGCCACGCTGCAATCCCTTCTCCTCCATTCTCCTCTCAGGATCTTGGGCATGCACTCACACGTGCCTGGCGTGAGTTTAAGCCACCAGGTCCAGGACTCAAACTTCGGTGGACCATGTGGGAATCCAGCACGCTTAACCAGCACGTCACCTGCTGGGCCCTGTATATATCAATTTTTTTAGAGGACATGGCAGGTGTGCTCGCTGGAGAGAGATAGAGAGATAGAGACAGTGAGAGAGAAAGTGAGGAATCACCCTCTCTGGTCAAATTAAAATAAATAAGTAAAGCTAAATAAAATAATTCTTTTTTAAAAATCAACATATACAGGGGGCCCAGCAGTGGCATGGTGGTTAAGGTGCTGAACTCCCACATGGACCCAGTGGCTTGAAACTCATGCCAGTAGTCTGTGCGTGCATGCCCAAAATCCCAGGAGAGAATGAGGGAAAGGGATTGTGGTGAGGCCATCCTCTCTAAGAGGGTTAGTTCTCACTTTTCCTCTCTCTGTCTTTCTCTGGTGAGCATGCACACCCTATGGCAAAAACCTAAAAAAAAAAAAAAAAAA
>NW_006203761.1:67467-80158 GCF_000334495.1 Tupaia belangeri chinensis
AACTCATGCCAGTAGTCTGTGCGTGCATGCCCAAAATCCCAGGAGAGAATGAGGGAAAGGGATTGTGGTGAGGCCATCCTCTCTAAGAGGGTTAGTTCTCACTTTTCCTCTCTCTGTCTTTCTCTGGTGAGCATGCACACCCTATGGCAAAAACCTAAAAAAAAAAAAAAAAAAAGCCTGGGTCCTGCAGGTGTAGTGGTTACATCATTGAATTCCCACATGGCTGACTACAGTTCAAGTTCTGGACCCAGTGGCATGAAAATCACACTGGGCATGTTTGTTTGTGCCCAAGATCCCAGAAGGAGAATGGAGGAGAAAGGATTGCAGTGTGGTCATTCCCCTGGGATGGGGGGTGATTTCTCACTCTCCCTCTCACTGTATCTATTTTGCTATCTCTCTCCAGCAGGCACATGTGCCATGTGGGAAAAAGCCTCTAAAAAAATTGATATATACAGGGGTCAGCAGGTGACATGGTTAAGCATCCTGGATTCCCACACGGTCCACTGAAGTTTGAGTCCTGGACCTGGTGGCTTGCTTTCTCATTTCTCTCTCTCTCTCTCTCTTTCTGTCCCTCTCTGGCCAAATTTAAATATATAAATAAATAAAGTTAAATAAATTAACTCTTGTAAAAAATTGACATATACTCAGAAATTAGTAGTATAATGATGGGTCTTTATAGAAACTTATTTAATAAATTAAATAAAATATCACTATTAGTAGCCACCTCCAGATGTGGAAAAAAGACATTTCTATAATGGTAATGGTAAATTGGATCTATCTGCAGATAAAAATAGTGCTCCTTTGAGCGGGAAGAGTATTCTAGGAAAAAAATAACAAGATAAGCATTTTAATCACACAATAAAATAAGTACTATTTTTTAAGACACATGTTACAGAGCATTTGATGACAGATTTTTGCACAAAAATAATCAGAGGTTGATTCTACTTTCTTACTTTCATCTTTCTCCAGAACCAATATTTGTAAGTTAAAAAAGAATATATTAATAGTTTTTAATTAAAATGTATTAAAAACTTAGCAATTATTCTCATGTAGAAAATAGAGTTATATGGTAATTATAGATAATAGAAACACAATTATATTAAATTACAATTTAATCTGTTTTGCTTTGTTTTTTAAGATTTTTGCCATAGGGCATGTGTACTCACCAGAGAGGAGAAAAAGAGAGAGAGAGATAGTGAGAGGGAAAGTGAGAAATCCTCCATTCTCCTCCTGGGATTTGGACACATGTACACACACACCCAGAGTGAAAGCCTCTGGGTCCAGGACTCGAACTGCAGTTGGCCATATGGGAGTCCAGCATCATCATCACTATGCCACTTGCTGGCCCCAATCCCCTTTGTTTTAAAAACTGTCTCTCACTCTCCAAAAATTATTGTGAAATTTGGGGAGCTCCCAGTTAGTAGAGCTTGGGACAGTTGCCCAGCTTGGCTTTTTGTATAGACATCCATCATTGTCTTACAATTCAACATTTTGGCCATTATATTCCTTTATTTTTTACTCTAGACTCGAGGAAGCTCATCTCCAATGCTGCATACAGTGCTAGCCCTGAGAAATTAGGTCAATCCCATCCTGCGTTGATATTTGAACTTATTCTTAAACCCCTATCAGTTAATAGAATTAGAAGGCAAAGAGATGCCTTTTCATTATTGGATCTGGAAATGAAACAGACGTCTCCAAATGTGAAAGCTTGCCCAGTAGAGTTGTAAACCCTGGACATCACCCAGCTTCCAAACGACCCCAGGAAGACCTAGTCCTCATGTCTTCACTTGCTTGAGGAATGAGGGGAAGGCATCTTTACCTATTTCCTGGGACTAGTCACAATGAGTAGTATTGAGGCAGTTCCGTGTTAGCTCACTGACTGACTTAGTGCAAGGCCAGGGTTAACTAGCCATGAGTGGTTGGGCAGGTTACTATGACCGTCTCAGTTTTTGACCCTTTTTCAGAGTCTATAGGAATTGTAGGACATTCCTAGGGACGTGGGGCTGGCACAGGGGATTGAGAGAGAGAAAAGCGATTGAATAAGGAGAGGGGAGATGAGAAACAGATGCATGATTCCTTTTTAACAGTTCACAAATTCAGTAATTTCTTGAGACATTTTCTGATGACTTCTGGTCCCTTAAGGGTATAGAACTTTCTGCCCACATGGTGGCACTAGCTGTTTAGAAAACAGCCCAGCTTACCTCAGAAAGCCCGCTGCGGCACTTCTGTATGTGCGGGCAATGAGCTGCAGCTGACATTTAGAGCAATTAATAACGCATTAGAAAATTTACTAACAGGGATAATCCACACTGAGTTAATTAGAAAGCAACTGCAAGACTGGAAAGTAGGGAGAAATGAGCATGGGAGACGCGGTCTCGCCACTCCCAGAGGCGTGGGCACCAGAGGCTGCCCTGCTGATGACCTGCTAAGGGTCTGCTCTGTCGCCAGCTCAGGTCCTCTCCACGCTGAGAGGGGCACACAGACAGCCAGGGAGGGGTGCTCCCTTCTCAGAGTAATGCAGAGAATCTTGTCCTAGAAGCCAGAAGACCAGGTTTGTGATGCTATTTCTGCTTCTCATTCCCTCCCATGAGACTGAACAGGACACTTCGCCCTTCAGAGACTGTTTCTCACCTATAAAATGCAATTGATGGGCCAGATAACCTCTAAATTCACTTCTAGCTCTGACTTTCAATTCGGTGATGCTAGCAGACAAGAGTTTTGCTAGTTGGAGATAGGTAGATACCAGCTCACGCGTGTCATCACGGCGTCGGTAAGCAGCATCTGCTGGGTGATGATAAGGGCACACAGAGCAGTGTTCGCACACTCGGACCGTCGCCGCGGGGCTCCGTTCTGATTGGTATCAGCAAATGGAGCTCATTGCTGTCTGGGGAGAAATTGAATTTGCAAAGGTCTTTTAAAAGGCCCTGTGGAAGCCATGGAGAGTAAGTGCAGGGAACCTGCCCAGGAGGGCTTGGGGCTTCCATAGAGGGGCAGGTCAAAGGAGGGGCAGCAGGGAGCACTTCCGGGTTAAGCAGCTAGTCACAGCCAGGAGGGTAAGCTTGAGGCCAACCTGGCATGGTGTCGTCCAGGTTCTGTCTGTTTGCCCTTTTCCTCCTCGCCTCCTGCAAAACTGGGCCGTCACTTGTTAGCAGGGCTTTGTATGTTATTTCCTTGGAACAACAGGAAGTCCCTGGCAGCTCTTGACTTTGCTGTTTTATGATAAAATTCAGGCTGGCTGAGGTGGGGCCTGTTGCTTAGAAAAGATTTGGAACAAGGATAGTGGAGGGAATTTTAGTGTCCAGTCAAAGGGATAGCGTCCATGGCTGGCTCGTGTTTCTAGGTGGCCCACTGGGATATTCAGCTCTCTGCAAGGAAACAAGTAACAGTGACTGGCAATTTCAACAAGGAGAGGAAAAAGCATTCTTCAGGTAAAATGGTGAAGAACACAAAAGTATCAGAGATCATGCCTTTGGGAAATCTGATTTAGGCAATCCAGACCTTTATAAACCAAAGCAAAAGACTATCTGTTATGCATCTAATATTTTGTCTCATTTTAAGTTTGTTTAAAATACTTTTATTTATTTCTTATTATTGTGTTTTTCCTATTTACAAAGTATTTTCCTAGTTATAAAGTAAATACATGATTGATTAAAACATTAAGCAGTATAGGAATCTATGATAAATATGGTTAAGAAAAAAAGAGAGAGAAAGTGCTTCCATTATCTGGTCAGATCTTAATGGCCCTGGCCTCCAGCAACACATTCTTTGATGAATCTCTTAGACCAGCTAACTTCCCCACAAAAAATGGAAAGGGACTCCATTTTTTTTTGAGAGAGAGATTTTTGCAATAGGGTACATGCGCTCACCAGAGAGAGAGAGAGAGACAGAAAGAGAGAAATCACCCCCCAAAGGGGATGGCCACACCGCAATCCCTTCTTCTCCATTCTCCTCTTGGGATCTTGGGTACACACACACACACACACCCGGCGTGAGTTTTAAGCCACTGGGTCTGGGACTCGAACTGCAGTCAACTACACGGGAGTCCAGCGACATAGCCATTATGCCAACTGCTGGTCCCTCCATTTGTTAACTTTTGAGTGCAGGGAAATTCACCAGCTCTGGTTTGAAGCTGAAGGATGTAACCAGCTCTGCTTTGGATGTCCAATGCTAAACACAGGAAAGTTCAAGGAAACTGGGACAGCTGGTCACCTTAGTCTCATTTAACTTCTACATGAACCTTTAGAAATGAAACCCAATCCTTGGGATCTCAGACTTGCTTCTTTGTTCCAATTCTGTGAGATACTACTGTTTTCCTCTTTCCTTCACTTGAAGGAAAGTACACCTTCCTTTTTCCTTCTGTTAGTCCATTGGAGACTGCAGGGTTTTGAAGACTAGGAGGATGGATAGGAAGGGCATCTTCTTCCATTAAGGTTGTGACTCCTCTCTATTCAACCCACTGTAAACTGGTGGCCCTGTTGAACATGAATACCATCTTCTGGAAATGATCAGCTCTCACCTGTCCCCTCTCACAATGTCCTCTCATATATGAAGCTCAAGGAAGGCTCCATCCCCTTGAGCATAAGCACACTGAAGCTCCTAGAAGCCCTAGGTCAGTTTTCCTCTCTCCCAATATTATTGCAGTGATTTCAGACCTTTCTCTAGTTTGTGAGCAGAAGTTGAGTCCCCAGAGCTGTTATATAACCAGACACAAGTCCAAGGGTAAAAGAGTGGGGATGTAAGAGCAGTCTAATAAGAGCAACACTGAACAGGAAAACACGTACACCTGCCTCTTTGACAGTTTTTGCTGAGGCTCAAACAACCAAGACATCTTTCACTTATTAGCTGAACACAGAGTTATGGTGGGGATAAATTTGGTCTAAAAATAATAAAGGGGATTTGAAACAGAGACTATGTATGTCCTATTCATTCTTGAGTTATCCTCAGATTGTAAAGTAGATTTTATTATTTTCCTTCTACAGTGTAGTGGAGTGATTAAGAACACAAGCTTGGAATTTCACCCTGCCTTCACTATTTAATGACTGTGTGCTCCATTGCTCTAAACTTCTGTTCTACTTTTTAGAGATAATAATATCAAAGGTATATGATTGTCATGAGAATTAAATGACATGTAAAGCACCTAGAAGTCGGGCCCATTGTTCTCTATAATGTGAACTAATATTATCAATCCTAGGTTGTAAATGGTGAGATTGAGACTCATAAAGTTTAAGTAATGAATCAAAGCTTGAGTCAAGATTTAAATCCAAGTTTGTTAACTTCAAAACTCTAGTAATATTTAAACTCAGAGTAGTTATGAGGAGCCTCAACCTTCCCTGACCAAGATTTGACCAGGTAGAAGGGTCCTGGAGACTATTTCAATATAATAACAAAAAAATAGTATTGTTAATATATGATAAGCATCACAAGGAATCAAAAAGTTCATAAAATGATGGAATCTAATGAGTATCTTGGTGAAAGAAGTTTTTGAAGTCTACACTAACTTTTTCATAGTTATGTTGTCCATGAAATTTCAGAGGACTGCCTTCATATAAAGAGGTAAGGATCATTTCAAGTATTTTCCTACAATTGCTCTCACTGTCTAAACTCACTGACTCTTTGAGTTATACATTATTCATAATCTCATTTTAAAGATGTGGAATCTGAGGCACATGGAGCTATAGAGTCTTGACAGAGGTAGAGCTTATATTGGTAAGATCATCTCTAACCCAAATATTGTTGTGGTGTGAGCGGGCAGCCAATGCTCCAGCAAACACCTGTGCGAGGTTGGGCCCCAGCTAAGTTTCCTGAAGACCCAGGTGCCAGCTGGAGCTGGGGGCTCTTGGCCTGTGATTGGCTGTCATCTTCTGTGGTTAGCTCTCCATGGTGGGGGAGGCTGGGAAGGACAGTGGAGGCTGATAAATATCACAGCAGTAATCTCTGAGGGACCAGAGTTCAAGGAGGGAGCAGAGAGCACCCTTTGCCTTGTCTTTGGTATCGAGGACTTTCAACTGAATTGCAGACATCCCAACACTTTGGCCAGGCAGCCTGCTGAGCAAGGTAACACTGGTGTTTTCATGTCTTGAGCCAAAATAGTTATTACCTTTTTAGTTTCTAATGAGAAGTACTGGGGGTATTTTTCTTGCAGAGGAGGAGGGGAGGAAGTGAGGAAAGCTAACATCAATTGGCTTTCCTTTCTAATTTAGGAAAATAGAAAAGGTACAAGAGGCCAAGTTTAGGGACAATGAAGTTTCATAGAAAAGATGGAAAATATCTGGCTAACTATAAACAAGTGTGGTTGGCCAAGGAAGAGTTGGAGCAATGCTTCTTGAATGTACACGTAAAGGGATCAGCAGAAGGAAAAGTGCAAGACTCCATGGAAGAAATACTGTCAGTCTGGACAAGAAAAATCACCAGGAATGAGCAAATTTTGGGAGTGAGGGAGGAAGTGTGTAATTTCCAGGTGTCTCTAGGCATTTCCTGTTTCTCAGATGTGACCTGTGGGCCACTTGGTCAAATGACAGGAGTGTTCACCAGAAAGCACAGTCTCTGGGTTCCATTCCAGACAGACATTCCGAGACCTGACGAGCAGCACTTTCCTTTTTTTATAAAACAAGCTCCCTAGTGATTCTGATTCACATTAATTTTGAGAATTAGCATGTTAGGGACCTTGCTTTGAGATTATGTTCCTGAGTCAGGAGTCCTGACCAATGGTCATGACAGAACACTTCTTTCTGAAGTGGTTCAAGCAAGAAATTGCCTAGGGAAGGGCAGGAACTGTAGGTGTGTGTTGTGGATGGCTAAGACCTATTGGAAGACATTTGGTGCTATCTGATTTTGATGCCTAGGGTTTGGCAAACAAAAGACAATGGTATTTGCGGAGTGAGTAAGTGAACGAGTGGGACAGATGTGATTACAAAGTGTCATGCTTGGACACACAGGGATCACTTGGAAATTGAGTATAGGCCAAGTTGAAGATGTTGGGAGAGGAGAGAGTGAGCCAAGTACTAGTGTGTGTGTGTGTGTGTGTGTGTGTGTGTGTGTGGTGGGGGGCTGGGATGGGTTGGGGGGATGTTCAGCCTCAAGTAACTACTCACCCAAACTATAGCTTTAGCTGGTTTGTCAAAATGCAAAATCCTCCCTATGGGGGGAGGGATCCTACAGCTGGGATGGCAGACGTGGAACTGTCCAGACAGGCCTGCTGGAAGGAGTGGAAGGAGTTAATGTGGAAGGAGAGGGCTCGGCTCCTCAGCCCTCTGGATTTTGAGGTTCGTCTATTGTTGAGACCTTTAGTTAGAAGAGAGGAGCTCAAGCGTTTTCAAGATTTCTGAGTCTCAGAAAATGACTGCTCGGTAATTCTCCCATAATCCTGACTTCATGCCTTCTACAGGTTCATATTTCAGTCCCCTCTTTACGGGTTTACTAGAAAGAAAAGATGACCTAAGGATGCTGGTCTGTTTTGTGACTTAGCTGGTCTTAAACTTTTCTGAAAAAAATTTAGAGAGAAATGTGAAAAAGGGGCTATGGCTACATGTAAATCTAGTCTTTAAAACAGTTTTCTCCCAAAGGAGTTGATCACAAAAGGTAATGAATATAGTACATGCTTATTCTGAAAAATGTGTAGGATATAAAAATGAAAAAAATAAAGAGGATCTTTCACCAGTACCAGTTCTATTTTGCAGACATCAAACACTGTTCAGATTGTAAGCATGTATCCTTCCAGGATTTCATCCTTTCATGTACACATATATAGGAACATGTAAGCGTAAATGGTCCTAGTGGACCTGCAATTGTCTTGTTCTCCTTTTTTTTTTTTTTTGGAGAGATTTTCACTGTAGGGCGCGTGCGCTCGCCAGACAGACAGAGAGAGACATAGAGACAGAAAGCAAGAAATCACCCCCCAGGGGGGATGGTCACGCCGCAATCCCTTCTCCATTCTCCTCTCGGGATCTTGGGCACACACGCACACACGCCCGGCGTGAGTTTTAAGCCACCGGGTCCGGGACACGAACCGCGGTCGACTACGTGGGAGTCCAGCGACATAGCCATTACGCTAACTGCTGGTTCCCTTGTTCTCCTTTTTACGTGGACAGCTTTCTCTGCGATTGATGCATAGAGAAATTGCACATATGTGGCAATGCACATAGGAAATAAATGTTTGGGTCTCTAGATCATAATTCATTTAATAATGCCCTTTTGAGAATTATTTATGTTGTCCCCTATTTTTCAAACTTACAGTTTTTTAAACTAATCTCTCTGTCTCCATATGAATATCACTGTATACCTATGAGAATCTTTCTACAGAAAAGTTATAGAAAAACTTCCTAAAGAAGATTTATTGAACCAAAGATAATATATTTAAACTTTTTGAAGATACAGCTAAATTGCCCACTAGACATTTTATATCAATTTTTATTTTGCTCAAGAATATATGAAATCTTAATCTCCCCAAGCCTTCCTTAATGCTGAGGAATAGCAATCGTTTTAATCTTTGCTAATCAGATAAATGAAAAATATCTCAGCAGGTGTACTTCTTAAAAGTTCTATCTCCTTCCAAAAGTAGTACATGTTTATTTTAAAGAGTGAAAACCACAGGTAAAGATATAAAATCTAAAACGTGTCTTCAAAATCTTCATGGAAAATGAGCCAGCTAGTGGGGTGGCGGTTAAGGCTGGATTCCACATGGCCAACTGCAGTTTGATTCCTGCACTAGAAGACTGAAAAGAGCACCAAGCACATGTGCATGTGTACCCAAAATCCCAAGAAGAGACTGGAGGAGAAGGGGTTGTGGTGTGACCATCCCTCCCTAGGGGGTGCTTTCTCACTTTCTCTTGTTCTCTTTTTTCTGGCAAGTGCACACAGTCTAAAGTAAAATTTGTTTTTTAAAAAAAGTGGCTCTTGCAAAAAAAAAAAAAAAAACTGCGTGGATTTCAAATTGCTTTGTTGCACCAAAATAAACTTGCATTTTAATTCCATTTTTCCACCAACTTTTTGAACTCCCCTTGTAGATTTCATAGATCACCACCAGTAACACCTTGGCTATATCCCCTAAAAACAAGAAGAATAACACATTCCTCCCAACCCTTTCTTGCTTCTTGTATGAATAAGCTTTTAACAATTGAAGCAGACAACAATCTAATAAGTAGTTTGTATTTGTTGTCAATGGCTAATCACTATTTGGTGATGGCAGTCTTCCCATGAGAGCATTTAAATAAATGTGTTTTGACGGATGTGGCATATTTCAGGCCAGTGCGTATCAGGGGACAAATGTGCAGGGAAGTGGTTCCAAGTGTCCTCCCAGCAAAGCCTGTGGCTGACTTACTAATGCACCAGGCCAGTATTTAGCTCGATGAGCTCCAGGATGGTTTTTTTGTTTGTTTGTTTGTTTTAATAACTTCCCCAAATGTCACCTTGGGATGCCAGATAATAAGTGCTTTAGAAAAAGGCTGGGGAGTGAAGGGCAAAGGAATGAAGAAGGTATTCGGGATTGAATTCAAGCCTTCAAGGCAAGGGGACAGGGAAAAGCCGAAGGCCTGCTGCAGAAGAGAAGTAAGGAACATAATTAAACTAGAAGCACCGTGGAGGTGTCCCTTAGGCTGCAAGGGAAATACTTGCCTGGCTACTCAGCTCTTTGGAACTGTTTGGACTTTGTCAGCTCGCACACAGTCCTGCATAGGGGACAGTCTAATAAGATATCTCTTTTAACCAGGTCTTGGAAATTTGCTTTTAATTTTTATCAAAAACATCAATCTCTGACATATACTGAATGTAAGATGTAACAAACTTCAGTCGTTTGAAGGAAAGATTTACAAAGAAATTTTGGTAGCTGCATCCAGAGTTCATTTGCCCTTGCCACCATCGCCTCTCTCTCTCTCTCTCCCTCTCCCTCTCCCTCTCTCTCTCTCTCTCTCTGGCTTTTCTTATAGGGTGAGAGGGCTCGCCAAAGAGAGACAGAGAGAGAAGGTGAGAAATGATTCCCCTGGGGGGCCAGCCACACTGTAATCCCTTCTCCTTAATTATCCTCTTTGAATTTTGGGCATGCGTGCACACAAGCCCAGCATGACCTTCAAGGCAACAGGTCCAGGACTCGAACCATGGTTAAACCATGTGGGAGTCCAGCACCTTAACTACCACACCACCTGCTGCTATTTTTTCTTTTTTAATTATTCACTCCTTTTTCCATGAGTGAGAGAACCAGAGAGACAGAGAGAACCAGAGACAGAGACAGCCCTTCTAGCAGGGTATCGCGGCTGCCATCAACCCCAGCCTCAGCCAGGCACATGCATGCCAGTGGTACTCAGATGAGAGTCAGCCTCACAGAGTGTCTCACTGAACTGCTGCGTCACTGCTCAGCCCTTGTCCCCTAACCTCACCCTTGCTTGAAGTGAGTTCATCTGAGGATTTGTCCCCATGACTACATCACTAAAAATACCCATCAATTTGGTTAGTTAATTAATTGAGGAAAAGACATACATCACTCAATATAACCGATGGGCCAAAAGAGTTCATCTGAGCAAATTTGAGAGATGAGCTTGGGATGACAGGTTGAAAATGCAGTTGTTCTTTTTCCAGCATTGACAAGGCTGAGTTGGTAGGCCTTGATACTCGAATGACGCTGTCAGACTTCCCCACATCCTGCTGATGTCCGCACTGCACCTGGCTGGCAGGGTTTTCTGGTGCATGTCACTGCTAAAGGTTTTTACCAGAAGGGAAGCATCACTCCCACTTCCACTTCTTCTTACAAACTGTGGAGTCAGTGACCATCGAACAGTGATGATTTTCAGGATGGCTTATGTCAGTCCTATCCAAGGCCATTTGAAATTTTCATCTTTTTTTTTTTTTTTTGGAGAGGTTTTTGCTATAGGGCGCATGCGCTCACCAGAAAGACAGAGAGACAGAGAGACAGAAAGCGAGAAATCACTCCCCAGCGGGGATGGCCATGCCGCAATCCCTCCTCCTCCATTCTCCTCTCGGGATCTTGGGCATGTACGTACACGCACCCTGCATGAGTTTAAGCCACCGGGTCCGGGACTTGAACTGCGGTCAACTACATGGGAGTCCAGTGACATAGCCATTACGCTAACTGCTGGTCCCTGAAATTTTCATCTTATGAGTCCTTCAGGTCTCAGTACATGCACACTGGATTATTGCAGGTTCAGGGAGTTCTGTGGTTTTTGTTTCTAATATAGACACAGCCTTATAATTTACAGCAGCATTCACTAATTAAAATTGTAAGCATAATTACTATCCATGATACTTATTAGCTTGCATCCATAAAGCTCAAAAATTCACTTGATCCTTTGAAGTGGTGAGTAATTAATTTATTTTGGTTTGTAGCTTTATCACCTCTTTATGACCTCTTTGGAAGAAATAAACAACCAAGCTCCCAGAAGACTGCTTTAAAAAGCTGGGAAAATACTGTATGGCTAGTGCAATGAAGCTGATACAATGAGGAAAATACTGTTTCTCGTTGGTTTTACTAGCCAGTTCATCTTTGCTCAGCAAATAACTATTGAATCCCTAATATGGAGGAGGAAACACCAGGAGACAAAGACGAATCACACAAAGATTCTGTCCTCAAAGACTTAAGTTCTTCTGTAGAAAGAGAATAAGATTTGGCGTATATATTTCACATTATGTGTGGAATGTATATAAGCTATAAGATGCAAGGTATAAACACTGTCAGAACAGGGAATGGCTCCATTCTCTTCCCTGTGATCACCACCTTACATAGCACAGGGCTGTGTAAGAACATTTCGGGGGCCAGAAAGTGCAGTGGTGGTGACATGGGAGGCTCTGTGAGACTGACCCACGTGGGAAGGGTCTAGATCCATGTCTGGAGACCTCCCTGCATGTGCGGGGCACACAGGTGCCCACGATTTGAATGTAGCTGCAGCATGGGGTGGACAGCGCTTCAAGATTTTATTGGGGGTGCTGTTTATCTGTCTCTCTCCCTCCTGCTCATGGAGGAAGTAAATGAATCAACTTAAAGGATAGAAAGTTTAATAAATGACTTTTAAAATGAATCGATAACACCAATGTATTCATTTGTATTACGTCCAGGATACATCAGAGGGATACTGAACTTTCTCTAACTTGATTTGTTTTCATTGTCCCTAGGTAACTCAGCCAGCATGGCTGTCTCTTTGCCACCCACCCTGGGACTCAGTTCTGCCCCAGAGGAAATTCAACACCCACATATTAAATTTTCAGAATGGAAGTTTAAGCTATTCAGGGTGAGATCCTTTGAAAAGCCACCCGAAGAAGCTCAAAAGGAAAAGAAGGATCCTGCGGAGGGGAAACCCTCTTTGGAGCAGTCTCCTGCAGCCCCAGACAAGGTTGATGGTCAGAAGCCCGTCCTGACTCAACCAGCAGTAAAGCCTCACCCTAAGTTTTCAAAGAAATTCCATGAGGACGGGAAAGCGAGAGACAAAGCAACTCACCACGCCAACCTCCGGCACCTCTGCCGCATCTGCGGGAATTCTTTGAAAACGGATGAGCACAATAGGAGATACCCGGTCCACGGGCCCGTGGACAGTAAAATCCAAGGCCTCCTACGAAAGAAAGAGAAGAGAGCCACTTCCTGGCCAGACCTCATTGCCAAGGTTTTCCGGATCGATGTGAAGGCCGATGTGGACTCGATTCACCCCACTGAGTTCTGCCACAACTGCTGGAGCATCATGCACAGGAGGTTCAG